>NW_019416564.1:297335-436613 GCF_000390285.2 Anoplophora glabripennis
TGGTGTGCAATTTATTATTTTTTAAATATTGAATAAAACAAAATAAAGAGTTGGTTGTATACATTTTTGTCACGGCTACATGAAAAAGTAATCGCGTTTGCTTACGTTTTTGCAAATTTGTTTAAAATAAATCAAATCATCTATTCTTGTCAGATGCAGTCAATAGTGACAGATAGTTATTTTATTATTTATTAACAACGCTGTTCAAACTTCAAGTTATGAGTGAACTAAGTGAACGTGAAAGAATTTCGTTGTTGATGATGGTTGCTTTTGGAGACAGGAAGATATCTCTGCAAGATGCATGCAATAAATTTAATGCAACTTTTCCTGAAAGAAATTCCCATATTTTAAAATTAATAGTTTCAGGGAGTATGAATATTAGCGAGAGATCAGTAAGGAGGATATTGCCCAAAAATAAATTTCATCAGCATAAAGTACATTTAGTACAAGAATTAACTAAGGATGACCCTGATAGAAGGATGCAAATTTGTGAGGAAATTATGAACAACATCGAGAATAATGGAAACTTTGTCAATAATATACTTTTCTCCGATGAATCGACATTCGGCTTGAACGGTTTTGTAAATCGACATAACTGTCCTTACTGAAGAGATAAAAGTCCACATTGGATAGAAGAAAATCATACTCAATATCCTCAGAAATTAAATGTATGGATGGGCAAAATCAGAGGACACATCATTGGCCCATTCCTTTTTACAGCTTTTGCGCGAGCAAATTGTTCCAGCATTAATTCGTTTATTTCCAAACCAAGCAAATCCTGAACTACTCTCCAATGACATTTGGTACCAACAAGATGGAGCCCCGCCTTATTATGGAATTGACATTCGTCGGTGCCTAAATAATGTATTTCCACAGAAATGGATATAGCGAAAAGTATAAATTGAATGGCCATCGCGATCGTCAGATTTAAGTCCGTTAGACTATTTCCTTTGGGGTAATTTAAAATCTGTTGTCTACAAAAGCAAACCTCAGTCGCTAGAAAAGTTGGAAGATCTAATTAGGATATCATAGCATGCCATTCAAAATTCCTTAGGGCACATGTCCCCAACCCTATATATAAAAATTTAGTTATAGGTATTTAAAAGAAAATTTTAGTTAAGTTACTGTTCCACATTCTACTACAATTAAATCAATTTTATCGTCAAGTAATTTTTCAAGATTTTTCCATTTTACAAAAAATGATATTGTTGTAAAACTTCTCGCGTTCAACTGTGGTGAATTTTTCACGAAAGGTGTGGCGTTTAGAGATTACGTATTGTAGGGCATTAATGATATTATAATACAATATTTTAACAGAGGGGGCCAAAAAATAAACGCCGACCTCTGTTAATTCATCGCACAAATAGATAGAACCTAGTTTACTTTTTTTTTAGTTTTTCGTTTAGTGTAGCTTTTGTAACAAATAGTTGTTTTTAAATTAATTCTCGTCTTGTCAGAAACTGGTAGTATGGCCCTTACTGCGACTTCTGAAGTTGTCTTTTAAACATGTCCACCAGTGTTGCTAATGATAACAGCTGTTCATCATATTCATATCAAGTTTCCATAAGGGCGTAAAGCTTGTTGACTGTAAAATGCCTGATCAAATAATGTAAACAAATAAAAATATTTGCCTTAACGATATATGATATAATATACAGGATGTCACATAACGAATGTTATATACTTCAAGGATATAATCTAGAACCCAAATGGTGTCGATTTAATCAAACTTGCTTAAACGAAAAATTTCCCAAAAAAGTTGCAGGGTGTTAAAATTTCTTTTTTTATTTCTTGTTATCTACTTAACTCGGAACCCAATTTACCGATTTGAGCAAAATTTGCTGTTGTTTAGTTTCTCTTGATTAGGTTAAATCATATAGGGCGTTCATTTTATAACAATATGTATATTCTTCTGTAACTTTTTTTAAGGTTTAAATCTATCAGAAATAGGTAGAGAATTTTATTCTACCTAACAAAATTCGAAATTATGCTCGGTTATGAAGGTATTACAGAAAATATTTATTAAAACATACCCCATACTTTTTGGAAATAACTACGTCCCTATAACAACATGACAATTTCGATAAGTCACTGTAAAGTTTTGCAACAGTTTATTTCTGAAAATTCCTCGCCACAATGAAATTATGAATGATGAAATGATAGACATGATAGTGCTATATGTGCAGGAACGTTTTAGTGGACGCGCTGCTAAGAGAACATATGAAGAACTTTATCCGAATCGCAGACAGCCTTCTCATACATTGTTTGTTACTTTATTCACTAAATTAGGAGAAACTGGAAACTTTCGGTCTAATTCACGAAATGGAAGGAAGGTACGTTTAAAGAAGGGTACAGGACGAAGAACAAATTCTAGAAAGAGTAGAAGAAAATCCGAAAAATTAGT
The DNA here is from genome assembly GCF_000390285.2 of Anoplophora glabripennis. Taxonomy (NCBI): domain Eukaryota; kingdom Metazoa; phylum Arthropoda; class Insecta; order Coleoptera; family Cerambycidae; genus Anoplophora; species Anoplophora glabripennis. Next base: position 299,740 of record NW_019416564.1, read on the forward strand.
AATCGTCGTTTGTCAGCAGTCACAGGAGTTGGCCGCAAAATCGTTCCAATTATATACTCCACACGGAGCAGTTACATGTTTTCATTTTCACCCTGTACAAAATTTGCTTCAACCGGACTGCCCGCTGAGATTTACATTTTGCGAAAGATTTGTTCAGTTAAGTACACTTTTCTCGGGACAATCGCCTTTACAGATGAAGCTGTTTTTACTCGTAAATGTGTTTTTAATTGGAAAAACTCTCACGTGTGGTGCGAAGAAAATCCACATGCAATAAACAAATTCCAACATGAATTTTCAGTTAATGTCTGTTGCGGGATTATATGACATTTTATTTTATCTACCTGTAAGGTTGAAGGACCAAAATTATTTGGAATTCCTTTGGTAAGTACTTCCTGGGGCTCTCGAAGAAGTACCCATTAATACTTAACGACAAACGTAGTTCATGCACGATGGAGTCCCTGCACATTACAGCCATTTGGTGAGAGATCATTTAAATCAAGCATTTCTAAACCGTTGAATTCGTCGAGGTAGTGACTTTCCTTGGCCTTCTCGCTGTCTGGATTTTAATCCGTTAGACTTTTACCTTTGGGGTCATTTGAAAGGAATTGTTTACAACTCTATAACATCTAATACGGGAGAAGAACTTTGGGATAGAATAAAAGACGCCGTACGAGAAGTTAGACGAACGTATAATTCGTTTCCTATTCTCAATAGTTTCATAAAATGCTTAAGAAAATGTGTCGAAGAGAATGCGGGACACGTAGAACATTTATTATAAATTAGTAGATTTCCTATTATGCCACCTTTCAATGTATTGTGTTATAAATTATGTTATTTATTATGTTTGTTATAGATACGTAGATATTTCCAAAAAATATGGGGTAAGTGTTAATAGATATTTTCTGTAATATCTTCATAATCGAGCATAATGACGTTTGATAGGTAGGTATACATTTTTTGTGTAGAAGGGTTGTAGTAAAATGAACGTCCGGTATGATTTAACCTAATAGGAACATAATAACTGCATACTTCATGAAGTGAAACTAAGCCACAGCAAATTTTGTTCAAATCGGTTAACTGGGTTCTGAGTTAAGGAGAACACAAGAAATAAAAAAAGAAACTTGTAACACACTGTAACTTTTTTGGCTACATTTTTTGTTTAAGCAAGTTTGGTTAAATCGACACCATTTGGGTTCTAGGTTATACCCTTGAAGTATGTAATGTTCGTTAAGTGACACCCTGTATACATGTTTATAAACTTTTCTGTAAACATTACCTCCTATAATTTTTTTCATTTCAGATATACGTAAATCACTGGCCAGCGTAAAAATTTGATTGTCGAAGTTTATTAGAAATGGTGGATCTCTGTTGTGTTTAAATGTTTAAATTATTTAATTTATATTAAGAATGATGATTGAATATTTTTATTCTATTTTTATAAATGACAACAATTTATGTTAGTTATATTTAATAGCTTCAATTGATTCGCAATACATTAGCTTCATAAAGAATATTATTTAAAACATTTTCTAGTTGCCAGGACAACTCTTAGATACTTTAAAATTTCATAAAATTCAATTATGAGGCATTAGCAAATTGTCACTTATTGGGGCTGAATTTTCAAAACTATTGATAAAATTTGTAATGGATTGATTTGAACAAAAAAACAAGCCATAGTTATAACAAAAAAGTGTCAAAAACGGTGCAAAGTCATACCACTCTACGGCATTTATAATTGTTTTATGTTTTATTATGTAAAAAGAGAGACACCTCTCGCATTCTGCAAATATCGACCTTCGCTTGTAAAGAAGTAAGTAAATTAGTACTCACTACATTTTCGTTCAGAGTTGTGCTAATCACTAATTAAGCGTTGCATAGTTGAAGCTTAATTTTTTTCAGAAAACGACAAAAAACAACGTTTTGATATAAGACTTTTTTTATTATAGATATTCTTCAGAAATTGTATTTTAATTTTTATTCCTTGTAAACGCTATATCTTTCATGTTAAAACGTTCTCTCTTATTTCTTGTAAATTGACGAAAGTATATGAGGACGATTCTGTGGACATCTCCGCATTCCATTTCATTAGTCAGTATATCAGTTTCCACGTTGCAAGTTTTTGAAGTTCGCTCTTATAATAACATAACAGGTCGAGTCCCTAACAAATATATATTTCAGGGAGCATTTCGCAGCACGAATATAATTTATTTTCCTTGGAGGACTGGAAGAGATGTCTCTCTTCGATAAGGTGCCTTGATGGAATAAATTATATTACATTAAGACTTTTAAGGACCTACCATAAAATTGTGCACTCGGTGATTGATTGTCGTTAGTTTAACTTTTTCTTTTAGGGAACTAACTCGCGTCTCTCTGGCCGTAAAGATAAAGAGGTTGCTTTAAATCTCACGAGTCCGTGTTCCTTTAATAACAGAAAATTTGTAAAGGTGCAAAAGGTTGTTTCTTTAACAATAGAAAAAAATTCAACTGGACGAAGATCTAATTATTTTAGTAGACAGTAATTAAGTAACTTCTATAGTAAAGACATGTAAATCCTAATTGTATGAATTTAAGTTAGTAGGACAGTAATTTATTACTTTCTGTAGTAAATTAAAAAATAAATGAAAATATTTTTTAAACGAACGTTAAAAATTTTTGTAAAAACTTAAATACTGACTAATATTGCATCAGATTTTTAAGCAGGTGAACAGCATTTTTGTATATACCTTGATACAAATGAATCATATATTTATTTCTGTAGTTTCTCCCAATAGAAACAATGATTTTTAATTTAAAATTGTTTAGACCTTCAGGTTCGATAAATAACTCTAGTCTAATCACTAGACATCGTTCCAAATTTTCATGAGTTAAATTTGTTATCCGAGTGGTTAATTTTTGTGTAAATCTTCAAAATGAGTTTTCCACGCCATAGCTTATAACAACGCGAACAAACGTAAAATATTTAAACAAAGAATATTGTATTTTAATATCAACGATTCCAGTATTCTCGACGCCGCGCCACTGGTGGCGAATACTAGATTTATTACGGAACCAGTAACGTTTTGTTTACTTCATTAGCTATGAAGTGTAGTTTTATGGTGGGTCAATATTTACAATAATTTTTGTTTATCTACATTGATATTAAATGCACAGTTTGAAGGGTTGTTGGCTATAAAAACAAACCATATACAAATTGTTGTTGATATAAATATTTTATATAAAAGAACCTGCTTGTATAGTCAAATTTTAGATATATGACAAATTAGTGGTAGAAATTTATGAATTTTTGCGTTACTTAAAAACTAGTCTGACGCCACATGGGGTAATTGAACAAGAAGCTAGTAGCATCCTATTGCATAATTTTGAAGAAAAAGAAAATATGTCAAAATTGTCCGTCAAACCCTGTTGCCTGTTTCCTGTATTTTAAACAAAAGTGACTGCAGTATCAATTAAGAGTATTTGTGAGTTATTATTAATTTCCTGATTGTAATGGATTCAACAAAATTGCATTATCTCCATAAGACTCCCGAACTGCATTATAATTTTCCATAAATAAATAGGTATTTCATATAAATAAACATAATAAAATAATTCATTAAATATGTTGATCCTTACCTGACTACTTTTATACTTCTGATTTCGCCAATATTAAAATGGTCGTCTCTTTTTAAAAATTCAATTCATGATCATAAAAATATCAATTTTCGGTAATATTTGCGGAGTAGCTTTCACAGATTGCGTTTTACACATGCTGCTTTAATTCTTTAAATGATTATTACTAAATAATAATTTTACTTAATAAAGGAATTCGAAGATTAAAGAAAATAACTCGTAGACTTGAAAATATTTTATGCGACAGTGTCACTGACAGTGACAGACTGACACTACTGACAATGTTGACAGAGAGACTTCTTCCAATTTTTTTCCTTTTTGCAATCATTTATACATATTTTCACTACAAGGTGCCCCTTATGACGTCACAGCCGTTTTGAAACATTATAAAAAGAATCAGTTTTAAATAATTATTTTAAAACTGTTCTGACGCATTTTCAATCTCTAATTGTACATAAACACTGAATACAAACAGTATTGTATTGACCGTTGCTAGGCGGTTACTAGGAAAACTGTACGATTTTTTTACCAAGCTGTGCGATTTTTTTACCGTACGTAATAGGAATCTTACATTGATCGCAGACGGAGTGTTTTTAAGTATTTACAGTAGTGGTCGTAGGTAAAACATTTTTTTATTATTTCTTTAACTTAGAACATATAGTTAAAAAATTCTGTCACATTTTAATGGTGCATCATCCCTTATCAACCCTTTAAAATGCTTCAATTGAACTCTACTTACTGTCTACTTAATGCTCTTGATACACTCACACCGTACCAAATTTGGTTTTTCTAAGTTCAAGTACCTATAACTGATATATTGATTTTTTTCGAAATTTGAAACCCCACTTTCAATGCCTATAACTTCTCAGGGGTGCAGCTTAGTATAAAGGCAAGTTACGTTAAATCACCATATTTTGGGTTCCTCTACATGCCTCTGTTCCGTGTCAGTTCTTATGCGAAACAGCCTGTATATTTTGTTAAAGTTTCAGTCGCGCGTTCGTTAAAACTGCGTCGGCCTTACGATTTTAACACATAGGACACACACAAACCGTGGTATGTTATGTTATTTAGCCTTAAATACATGCAGTTGTAGTTGTTTCTTTCTAATTAGTTTTGGTTTCATATCTTAGTTCTCGCTATCTAATCTTCTTAGTTCTTAAATACGAATTTCTTCGGATGTAAACTAAAGTTTATTAAACTTGGAATTATTCGTTGCTCTGTTGTGAAGCTCTTTCTATAAAAAAATAATTAAACAAACCGTTTTTATAAACAGTCGGGGATTGATTTTAATTTTCAGCTGTTTAAAAATATTAATAAATATCTAAGGATGAAAAGTAGATTCATTTTTTAACATAATTTTTTTATTTTTAATTTAATATCAGATAACTAACATCTTAAAGTGATTAAATTTTGCAACGATTAATTCCCTACTATGATAATAAAAAATTTATTTTCGATTCATATATTCACCCAAAAAACATACCATATGCAACACTGAAAGAGAAGATCATCTGTAAACGTCAAGTCTGCCACAGTTCTCAATTAATTTGAGATTATCCAATTCGCTTTTTTTTGTCCTGCCTAATCATATTAGAGTGATGGATTGAAATGCGTCTTCCATGCGAAGGCGGCAATACTTGGATTCTCATAAAATATTTGAACAAAATAGCAGTTAGAACACTCACGTTTTGAAAACATAATTCCTGATAAACACGAGAAGTGTTATTGCTTACAAAAACATATGTATTATTCGACGAATTAGAATCGTGAACATATTTTCATTGGATGATTTTATGCAAACCGTATCCATGGGTGGTACCACATTCATGGGTATATTTCATGTATTTTTTCTTTTAATAAGGAGTATCTGATTGCAAATGTAACATTACGAAATGAAAATCAAACAATAGCAATCATGACAGTAATTAATTAGTTTAAATTAGAAATGCTTCACATACTAATTGTTGCCCTGCGTAATGATCTATGATCTATGATCTACTTTTCGACATTCCTTTTCAGATCAGTTGCATTAATAGACTAGGCGGTACCTGTTTTGGTTTGGGTGAATCGTATATCCACAGAGATTTTTGGCTTTTTGGCTTTCAAATATCACTAGAAATGAAAATTTTTCTATGCGCATAAAAAAAACGTGGGCTTAACTTTTGACGGCACAATATGTTAAAAAAAATTCGAAAAATGTCATATTTTTCTTCCTATTTAATAATGTATCTTTTCAAGAGTTGATTTTAGGCGAAAATGGAAGAGGAAAAAATTTTTGTAATTAAATTGTTTACAAAACATGACTAGTTACAAATTGACTGAATCATGATTATTATGGTAAAAACCGAAAAAATCGCAAAAATGGGGTTAAAAAACAATACTTTTTAGGGATTTTTTTTGGGGTATTGAAATTGGGTACAGGACCTTTATATTTGGCTCAAGAAAACTTCACGTTATGTAGAATTATCGCACCAAATTTCAACAAAATCGGTTCTATAGATTTTGCATAATAATTTTGCAATTCAGATTTTGAAAAAAAATTGCAAATTTTCAAAATTTTGCATAGCAAAAACTAAGGCCTTTCGATACTTGAAAATTTAATCACATATAGAAGGGCTCTCAAGCTTTCAAACTTTTTATGAAAAATTCGAATCCGTCAGTTAGGAGAGCTCTGGCGCCTGTTTAGATATTGGTCGAATTTTTGTACTTATAAGCAATTAGAATAACTTTGTGAATATTCTACCAAATCAAATTTTTTAAAGCAGGTTTTAAAAGTTCTTGGAACGCGTCTTTTAAAAAAAAGCAGATCGATTGGTCAATTAGTTACGTAGTTATAGCCGATCAAAATTAACCGTCATTTACACTAAATGTACTGGGACATCCGGGCTAATTTTTCGAAAAATACCTTTGGGATTCCGAGTACTTACCAGGTCTAAGATTACAATACTTTTCTTCATTGGCAACCTACTTTAAAACGTGTTTAAAGTTATTTATGCAAGCGAGAAATTCAAGAAAATCGTACGGGAGGTGGTGGTGGGGGAAGCAGAGAGCGCGGCGAAATTGAATCGGCGAGTTCAAATCCGCTATGCTGTAGTATAACAACCCTAGGTTCGATCGAAAAAATATAAACGTAGTTGTGGCCAAAAAATATGTGATCGTCATAAGGAATACCTACGTTGTGTACATATATTTTTTTATTGACCGGAATGTGCTGGCTACTAACTTTAAAGAGGGGAAGTATGTTTTAATGTTATAAATCAAAAGCAGAGTAAATACACCTAACTTCATTATTTACGTACAACAGTCTTCAAATTAAACATGTGACAAATAGAAAGAACAACAAAAACATTAACAACCATTTAACATAAAATGAAAGTGCCAGGCTCACCTAGAGCTCCTGTGGGGAAAGAGCATGGCAGAGAAACCCACGATCGTTGCTCTAACTACCCAAATATAAATACAATACAACTGCTAATCAAAGGCATAAATTAAGAACCTTTGCTAATGATAAATAAGACCTGACTCATTTAATGTGTCACTAAATGTCACCTCATTCGAATTAGACATTCACACTTCCAAGGAAAACTGAAGGGGTTTGGTGTTAGTTAGCCGGCAGGGCCCGAAGGTATTGGAGTCCCATACGGGAGGCAATCCAGCTATGAGTTGAGATTTCGGAAGATCTGTTTAGCAATTCTTTTTTTGTATGTAATTATTCTTTTTTTTTCAGATTCGTTCCTCACGGACGAAAATGTTAGTGAATTCAACAAGGCCCTTATATGCGTCTTGACATAAAGTGAGCACAAGAAATGTTTTCTTATTTGTTTTTCGAACAACGTAATCATGATAAAACAAGTTAAATGTGAAACAAAGAAGTTGTTTTAGCAATATCCGGGCAGTCACGACAATGTATATACATTTTAACATATAATAAATAATGAGCAATCTATAATAATAATTGTAACAATTTTACCTTAGAAAAATATACGCCCCTGAGCGTAAGACAATGAAGGCTAAACATACACAGAATTATTATCATGAAACATCTATAATCACCACAATCATAAGATTACATAGTACAGTTAACAACAAAGTACTTAAAGAATATTACCTGCTAACTAATACCGGTTAAACACTTAATTTTCCACTACTATATTTTTCACTGATCGTCGTACTTTTCACTCCGCACTGTCCTCACTTCAACTGCCTATCTTTAACTATTTAGGCTTCCTTCCAGAATGCCCCACCTAGGCGTTTGCTTTTTTGCGCTTCCTTTTACAACAGTCAATATTACGTTTTCATTATTGTGCAACACCCATGTAACAGGTGACGTCGAAGTTGATAAGATAAGTACGGTTTTGCACAATGCGCTAAAAATTTTGAATATCTCACCTTCTAGAGGTCCGATTTTTTTTTAATTTTAGCGTATTTTGCCTATCGTTAATAATTATTGGTCTTTCAACAGTCCGATAGTTATTTATCTTTAGACTTCCTTTACTTGTCAACTTTATTTTTCTATTGTATCAAAGGTAAGTGCATAAACTTATATACTGTTCATCAAAGATTAAAAACAAATTTATTTAAATATTCTGAAATTGTTTAAACAATTATTTTCAAAATATGACGAAATTTAGTAATATGAGTTAATTTCGCATTTGCTTATATTTTAAACAATAAATAATATTTGAATTATACTTTAATCACAAATGAAATTATGATTAAATTAATAAATTAATTATAAAAAAACAATAACTTTTAAAACTTGCTTTAAAAAATTTGTTTTGATTGAATATTCACAAAGTTATTCTAATTGTTTATAAGTACAAACATTCGACCAATGTTTAAACAAGCGCCAGAGCTCTCCTAATTGACGGAATGGGATTTTTTAAAAAAAGTTTGAAAGCTCGAGAGCCCTTCGATATGTGATTAAATTTTCAAGTATCTAAGGACCTTGGTTTTTGCTGTGCAAAATTTTGAAAATTTGCAATTTTTTTTCAAAATCTGGATTGCAAAATTATTATGCAAAATCTATAGAACCGATTTTGATGAAATTTGGTATGATGATTCTACATAACATGAAGTTTTCTTGAACCAAGTATAAAGGTCATATACCCAATTTAAATACTTCAAAAAAATTCCCTAAAAAGTATTGTTTTTTAACCACATTTTTGCGATTTTCTCGATTTTTACCATAATAATCATGATTCATTCAATTTGTAACTAGTCATGTTTTGTAAAATATTTAATTACAGACAATTTTTTCCTCTTCCATTTTCGCCTAAAATCAACTCTTGAAAAGATACACAATTTTAACCTCAAAATGACATTGATCTTGACCTGGTAAAGACAAAATGAACTCTAATTTGGACTTAGCGACCCGAAAAAACATTTAATTACTTTGGTTGTCCCCGCTATTGTGGATTTTTTCAGTTTGACCTTAGAATAACCTTATAATGACCTTGAATCTGATCGGATTCAGACTCAGCGACCCCAAAAACATATAATGACCATGGTTGCCTCCACCATAGGGAATTTTTCTCTGTTTGACCTTGAAATAACCAACGACTTCGAAAACAAGGATATAGTGGTGTACTCCGATGCACAAAAAAATTTATTTGTGTGGAGCACTGCCAATTCATTTCCAAACAAATCTGGTGTTTTTAAAGGCATTTACATCGGGGTTTGGTCAAAAGTTCACCATATTAGATCCGCCATTTTGTGATTTGAAATGTTTTATACCAAGTTCTTGATCACTAATTCCGGTTATTAATTTTAATTCGTTTAACTTTGAGATTGAAATTCTTGATAATTTATCATCTATTTTGGGTTTATGACCGCCATATTGATGCCGCCACCTTAATTTTTGCAAAAGTGCATACGGGTTTTTATAGTAGTGAAATCAATCTTTACAACGTGCCTTAATGTTTGTGAAGACTGTGCAGCAGCTATAGCTCGCCGTAGAAGCTTGACGGTTAAGCTGAATTGAAAATATATAAAATTAGCCCAGTCATTATAGACATGAAAGAGCCTATTTCGGGAAAAAAATACTATTTGAAGTTTCTCTGCGGAATATTGTTCGGAAACCTGTTATAAATAAAATATCAAAAAATCAACTCGAGGCTAGTTGGGAAACTTTGATTTAACAGTGGTCAAAGTTATGGAAAAGTGGTTTTTTTGACTCACGTAAAAAAGCTATTATTCATAGCGAAAAATATTTTATACAAAAAAGGTAGGTATTAAATAAGCCTATAAAATGAAAAAAGTCCGATTAAATTCCGATAATTTGTTTATGCACAAGAGCTCAAAAATTGTCGAAAATTGCCGTTTTTTCAATTGTTAATAATTAATGCAATTTTCATCGCAGACACTTGTAATTCAGGATTTTTGAGGCTTTTTACACCCTTAATAAGTGGTAAAAATTTCAGTTCGAAAGCTTCATTGGTTTGGCATCGCGGAATTTGTTATCTAAGAAGATGCTATTTTCAATTCATTTTTCCCAAGCTCACAGGCGTTGTAGGGTTTTGATCATTAGTTGTTTTTGTACATAAATAGTTGTATTGACATAGGCATTTACTGAGAATTTAGTTTTTCAAATTTAATTTGTTTAAAATTGACTGAAAAAATGTTAAAATTTATTAAATTGTTAAGATAGGTAATTATTATAAAATAAAATAGTAACCTCTTTACTTTAGTTTTCTTCAAATTTTTTAAAAAAAATCGTTATTGTAAGTTGATTAGAAGCTGAGATATATTTTTTTTATTTATTTAATAGCAGTGACCTTAGTTATTAATATTAAGAGCCTAAATTTGGAGAGAGTATACATTAAGAGCTATATTTTCATGTCCTACATTAACATTAAGGTGAATTCAACTATTTAATTTCGAAAAAGAAGATAGCGGCGATGCGTTCTATTACTTAGCCTAGCGAACGAGTCGAGAAGGCGAGGCTTAGCATGCGCGCTTAACGATGTAATAAATATTAACATTTTTTCAGTCATTTTTAAACAAATTAAATTTGAAAAATTAAATTATCAGTAAATGCATATGTCAACACAACTATTTAGGTACAAAAACAACTAATGATCGAAACCCTACAATGCCTGTGAGGTTGGGAAAAATGAATTGAAAATAGCATCTTCTTAGATAACAAATTCCGCCAACGCCAAGCTAATGAAGTTTTTGGGCTGAAATTTTTACCACTTATTAAGGGTGCAAAAAGCTTAAAAAATCCTGAATTACAAGTGTCTGCGATGAAAATTGTATTAATTCGACCATTTTTGAGCTCTTGTGCATAAACAAATGATCGGAATTTAATCGGACTTGTCTTATTTTACAGATTTATTTAATACCTACCTCTTTTGTATAAACTTTTTTTTCTTTATGAACAATAGTTTTTTTACGCCAGTCGAAAAACCACTTTTCCATAATTTTGACCATTGTTTTAACAAAGTTTCCCAACTAGTCTCGAGCTGACTTTTTGATATTTTGTTTGTAACACGTTTCTGAACAATATTCCGCAGAGAAACTTCTAATAGTATTTTTTTCCCGAAAAAAAGCTATAATGATTGGCCTAAATGTACAATAACATCCCTCTAGAGCTAAAACATTGCTCAAACGAAGTTTTCGAAAAAAGACTGTCAGTGTTACTATGCGTAACTCAAAATTTATGTAACCTTTGGTTTCATCTATTGTTTCATTTATTATTTCATTTATTTATAAAACATCTATGCGACATTTATACAGGGTGAGTAATTAATAATGGTACACAGCTTCATGACAGATTGTTAACTTCAAAATATAGCGACTGAGCCAAACATGCCTTAATCAATTGTTGCCCATTTTCGTTCTACAGAGTGTTTAAATTGAAAAAATATTTTCTTTTTTTATCTATATTTTAAGTATTTATGGACCGATTGTTTTGAATATTTGTAGTTTTACGTTTTTTGAGGTGGCAAATACGAATATGCAAATACTGTTGGGGTCACGTCTAGGGAGTTGTACTGTCTTGTCATTGTAAAAATATGTGTAACATTTTATATTTTACAATTTTGAATATTTTTACTAGAAAGTGTTGAGCTACGTTCAATTCTAAATAAAAAAGGTATATTTGTTACAAATCGATAAACTTAACTGTTTTCGAGATACAGACATTTTCAGTTTTTGAGATTCGACGGGAATTAAATTAGAAAATTATTTTTTCCAAAGTAGTAGGCATGGACATAATAAATTGACAGCTGTCACTACAGTACCATATTGTTTTATACTCAATTTGATTAAGAAGTAGTTTTTTCCTTGTCGTTATTTTTTAAAGAAGAGGATATTTTTAATAAAAGGCTAAGAAAGTGCATTGAAGTTGCTGGTAGTTAATAATTTGTTAAGATATACATAATAAAATCTTTAATTGCTGTAATGTTTGTCTTAATTCTTAATTCAGGCTTGGTATCTTAAGACCTGCTAATCAAATCTCAAAAACTTAAAACGTCTGTATCTCGAAAACGGTTTAGTTTATCGATTTGTAACTAGTGCACCTTTTTTATTTAGAATAGTAGTTCAATAATTTGTAGTTAAAAAATTTGTAAAATACAAAAAGTTAGACAGATTTTTACATTGATAGGAGAGTTTAACTAGCGTCCTCTAGACGTGACCCCAACACTGTTTGCATATTCGTATTTGCCTCCTCAAAAAAAAATATAGATAAAAAAGGAACATATTTTTTCAACTTTAACACCCTGTAGAACGAAAAGGAGCTATAATTGATTAAGGCATGTTTGGCTCAATCACTATATTTTGACGTTAACAATATGCCATTATTAATGACTCACCCTGTATACATACTTAGTTAGTTCACTATTCACCTTTATAACTAAATCATTTGATAATTGGCTTAACTAATTATCTACGCTTAATATACGACCTTGTCTTAAATGTTTATAGCATGGTGTAAGTGGTAGAGCAGAGAAAGACATGTTGTCTATATCTGAGCTTCGCCTTGAGATTTGCATTGTTTCATAAAGATTTATTTATTTTATCTACATGTTTTGTTGTACATAACTTTGTAAATAAAGAATGTTATTGTTATTAAAATACAGCTCACTTCCACCCATCATAGCGAGCAGATTAGTTCGTCACCAGCCCAAGGAAGATCGCCGTCTGGCAAGAATTTTTATAAGTCCAGTTTGTGAAGACTGCACAGCCGCCATCAGTCGCCGTAGGAGCTTGGCAGTCGAGCCGACTTTGAAAGAAGAGTTCTGATCCATCCGTAACAGCGAACAGTCTTGCCAAGCAGTCAGTCGTCCAGCTACCGAAGTAAGTTACGAGCATACTTAATGGGCAAGTATCCTCAGTTAGTTCCGTTCCATCACTTCTGCAGAAAAGAGGAATCTAGTTGCCGCTTAACGCCGTAATCGCTTTTTACCTTGTAACCCTAGCTTTATATTAGTAGTATAGGACTATATACAGGGTATCCCAGAATATGTGGTCAATCTCTCGGATCTACACAGAGGACGTTAAAATAACATGATAAGTTCCTATAAAAATTTTCCCTAGAGGGCCACCCTAGGCCCCTAAAGGGTGCTCTTGAAAATATATATTTTTTTAATAACTTTTAAAATACTTCGTGTAATTGAATTATTTTTTAATACGATGGATAACAGATAAAACTCCTTAAGAATGACCCATGAAAACAATTTAGTTTATTTGGTTCGCCAGGGACGGATGTCAATTTTTTTACACCCTTTACGATAAAGACATAAAAATAATATATTTAGATAGTTTGAACCTTAAACTAAAAAAAGGCGCTCTTGGTTGATATCATTAAAATGAACTGTTTTCGAGAAAAAAATATTTTTGTTTAATATGATTTTTATTACATAATTTTGTTTACAAATTGATTTTCAGGGGCATCCTTTAGGGGCCTGTGTCTTCGTAGAGGATCCCTGTAGCGAAAATTTTTGTAGGAACTCGTCATGTTATTTTAACGTCCCCTGTATAAATCCGAGAGATTGCCTACATATTCTGGGACACCCCGTATGTGTAACTTTTAATATATGTAAATATTTATCGTTATTCTCCTCTCTAGACCCCTGGACATACCGTGTCTTTACTGTAGTTGACTGAGTACTGGTGTTTCTGCACTATAAACAGGAACTGGCGTCCGAGGTAACCACCCCGCCCCCCATGCATCATAATGACAGACGCACTTCGTTGCCGACGAACGAACGCCACACCTTGTGATTTTTGTAATATTCTACTAAATATTAAGGATATATTTTTGATTTTATACATTCAACCTACATTACAACATCATATCCTTGACACAGTACCAAAGGTAATCTCTAGTTCCGATTTAGACCCACATATCATTTTTTTAATCTCGGCAGAACTAATAAAAAATATTACAATGCCTTAGTATGGCGGAATCTGCCTCCGTCCTTGTTAGTTTAAATTATCAATAAGTTTCCAGATGGCGAAGTACGGTAATATATTCGCATGATAAATGAGCCAGGCAAATGCCACCCCTACACAAGTTTGCGTACACGTAGCAAATTATATCAAAGAAGCTTACAATCTCTGTAACTTATTGGGTGGCGGTAATATATGTACTTATATTTAGATAATTACTTACCTGTGCTAACCCTCCATTAAGTTCCCACCTATATTTATGTCTTTGGGGATTTATACATATTTATTATGTTACTGCCGACGAAATATAACAAAATCGAGTACCTATCTCTACCGGGAGGCTTCAGGACCTTTCAGTAATTTTCTTTTTTAAGAATATATTAAAATGGAAAAATTAATTAATTTAGTTCCGATGAAGGAGCGGCAATAGTTAAATATATCTATTAGGGTGGCCTACAAAATGGAAGATTTCTGGGGCTAGTTGGATCACGTAATATTTTTTTTCAATTTTAGAAAATAATCAAACCAATCTCCTGTATTTTTCATAAGATAGATATTAGGATGGCCCAAAAAACGAATATTTTTTTTTCGTGTCTTTTGTGAAAATATATATGTTTATCATGTTTTAAGAGCCCCCTCAAAAAATCAGCTCAAAGAAAATTTTTTTAGAGGTCGCTTAAGATTTTTAAAAATTTCCAAAATCGTCAAAAATTTGATTTTTTTAAAAATTTCTTTTCGGGTTATTTTATCATTTTCTAGGTTGAAAAAAATCTCGATTCTGAAACCTTCAAATCGATGTTTTAATTTCTAAAGGTCACTCATAATTACTTTAACTTTAAAAGTAGTGTACCTAAAATGTTTCCGAGCGACCTCTAAAAATAAATATCAACGAACTAATAATTTTTTTTATTGAATTTGATGAACAAAAGAATAGAAATAAATCACGAGACACTTAAAAAAATTCTCGAGGCACTGTGAGTATCAAATACTTATTTATAATTTTTTAATTTTTTTAAATTTGTTTCGTGATTTATTTCTATTATTTGATGTACAAAAGTTCATCAAATTCAATAAAAAAAATATATTAGTTCGTTGACATTTATTTTTAGCCGTCGCTCGAAAACATATGTACACTAATTTGGAAGTTAAAAGAATTATGAGTGACCTTTAGAATTTTCAGAATCGAGATTTTTTTCAACCTAGAAAATGATAAAACAACGAGAAAAAAAATTAAAAAAAAAATTCAATTTTTTACGATTTTGGAAATTTTTGAAACTCTTGAGCAACCTCTAAAAAATTTTTTTTGAACTGATTTTTTGAGGCGGCTCTTTAAACATGATAAACTAACATATTTTCACAAGAGACGCGAAAAAAAATATTCGTTTTTTTTGGGCCAACCTAATATCTATCTTATGAAAAATACAGGAGATTGGTTAGTTTATTTTCTAAAATAGAAAAAAAAAATATTACGTGATCCAACGAGCCCCACAAATCTTCCATCCTTAAGTCGAAACTATGGCTCATCAAAACTTTTCAAACAGATATTCACCCGTATTCTATTATTTAAATATTTGGGTTAGCAATATTTTAAATCCCATACTGTACCTATATGAGAATGATATTTCAATTTATTCTCGCGATTAATTAAGCAAACAGTGGTGTTTCCTCATTATTAAAACATAACAACATCGATACTAATTTAACTATTGGACTAACTCGACTAATTTTATGTACAAAATTTACATTTTCCTTTGTGTTTTTCCAGTGTGACTCAAAAATGCTCAAAAATATTCATGTGTTTTCTATATTTTATATACACTTTTTTCCACATATAGCCACGAAAAGTAATCGTATTTTCTATATAGGGTGTTAATGAACTTGTTTCAAAAATTTAAATGGGTGAAAAAGGAGCAAAAACTCAGTTAACTGATGTCACAAACTTCTATCGGAAGTTTAAGGTCATAGAGAAAAAGCTAATTAAAAATGTATTTGAAACTGTTTTGGAACTGCTGAAAAAAATCTGTAACATTATTTACGACTTTGTAGGTTTTTTACGTTGTTTACAAACATTCAAAGGCCGCCTGTCTATGGCCTATGCCTGCACGTGCAAGATCGCCGTTTTCGTACTCTCAGCTAGAGTTGCCGATTTCTGTCACTGGTAGGGGAAGGGGGAGATATGCACATATGAAACTAGACTGTATTCAAAAGTCAGTTTGTAATACATTGTTGTAGTGATTGCTGTACTGTTTTTCGAGAGTACGTTTAATAGCCATATTTCCAAGTTTTCTTTTGAATATGACATTTATTTAGCAATCGCGAATATTATGATATGCTCATAATTTATGGCGAAGCAAACGAAAATGGCCACAGAGCTTGTCAAGTGTACTGTGCAAGATATCCTGAACGACATGCCCCCGCACCGCGAACATTTGTTGCTGTAGCGCAAAGAGTTTTGGACACCGATGAAGCACAACCGCGTCGAAGTCGTAACGGTGGCTCAGGGCGATCACTAAGAATCTTAAATGCCTAGGAGATGATTTTAGTTTTCGCCGAAGAAGATCCGCATCCAGAAATATAGCACAGCAAGTAAATATTTCGCATCCTGTTGTGTGGCGGACATTACGAAAAGCTCACTTGTACCAATTTCATATTCAACGTGTTCAAGCGCTTACTCCTGAGGCTTTCCACTATGTCGAGGTTTTGCGAATGGTTGCTTCACGAACATGCAAGAAATCCTCAATTTACAGTGCAAATACATGTTACAGACGAAGCATGTTTTAGTCGAAATGGTGTACACAATGTCCACAGCACTCGCCACCAGACTATCGAAAATCCACACGAAATATGTCGCGTGGCCTTTCAGTAACATTCAGTGAACATGTGGGCCAGCACGGTGCTTCATATCTAGATTTTTTGCAAAATCGCTTGCCGGAGTTATTGGAAGACGTGCCATTAAATGTTCGGCAAAATATGTGGTTACTGCATGACGGAGTCCTCTCCCACTTTTCGGAGACTTTCTAAACATTACTTTTCCCATTCACTGGATAGTCCGCGACAGCCTAGTTAGATGCCCCCCCTGGTTCCCGGACTTCACCCCGTTAGACTTTTTTTGTGGGGATATGTGAAAACTGTTGTGTGAAGTTCGTGCCGAAGCTTGTAATACGATTCGGGAGGACGTCGCAATGTTGCAGCGCGTGCGAGCGAATTGGATACGTCGCGCTGAAGCTTGCGTGCAAGTAAATGGTGAGTACATCGAATATCTTCTATAAAAGTCAGCAGTTTTTAAAAGGTAGCTCCTTGCAACATTGAGGCAAGTCATGTTTTTAAATTACATTTTACTCAACACAAATCCGTGTAATTACCTCATTTTGACATGGTTCATTTCTATCTAGTTTTTATTTTATTCACTACAATAAAAACATATTAGATTTCCAATACGTTCCAAAAAAGTCTTCGGTGTGGTTATCAAGAATTTAAAAATATTGTTTAACAAAACTTTCCAAAAAAGAGCATGAAGCAGAAACAATACTGAGAATAACCAAATTCAGAGTTGCATTGCGTTACATCTTTGTTATATTACTCGATAAAATTATCCATGGATGCGTATAAAAGATTAAATCTGTTTTCAATACTATTTTCCTTTAAAGTCAGATTAATTTGTTCAATAACGACTTATTGTTTACAACTTTATCACTTTGAATCAGCTATTTATTTATATACGAGCTTTATATTTATTTCTTAACTTTATCGAGTTTCACAATAGACCCCAAAAACATCACTGTGGCTGTTCAGCGCTAAAAAATATTGGTCAATAAAACTTTCAATGGGCAGGGAGGCAAGCTCTGTCTCAATACTTGAAGCAAGAATTTTCTTGTGTTTTTAAATAAACTCCTAAAATTTTGAATATAATATCCAACAGCTCAGCACAAAAAATTAATACCATTTTCAACACTTTTTTGCCTTAAAATTAGTTTGTCAAACAAATCTCAAGAACTTTTAGTATACTTATCTTTTAAGTGCCTAAGAATACTGTTCAATAAAACTTTCCTTATGTGGACAAAAAATGTATTTTCCGTACTTTATTCCTTAAAGTAGAAAATTTTATTGGGTTTTCCCACAATCTTTAAAATCTTCAGTAGGGCATGCGTGAAAGAGAAACAACATTGTTTCAATACTTAAACCCACAGTTTATTTGTATTTTCTAATAAACTTTTAGAACGTTCAGTATAATACCCAAGAGCTCAAAAATACTCTCGATAAAACTTTCCAGGCACAAAAGATTAATGGCATATGGAATACTGTTTTTTTTTCTTAAAATCATATTATTTTGTCTAATAAATCCCAAGAATTTTTAGTATGTTTCTTAGGCGCCCAAAAATATTGTTCAACTGATGTTAATTTAGGCACTGTTATTTAATTCTTATTATATTTATTAAAAATGGAAAAATTTTTTTGGGTTTTCCAAGCCCCAAAAACTTCAGTATGGCTATTCAGCGCCGAAAAATTTTGCTAAACAAAACTTTCTAGACACGAAAGGAAAACTCCGTTTACGATACTCAAAACTAGAGTTACCTTGTATTTTCCCATAGAATCTAAGAATCTTCAACACAAAAATAATGTTTAATAAAACTTTCCTTATATGGATATAAAAATAAATTGAATTTTCAATACAATTTTTTCTGAACCACAAAATAATTTGTATTTTGTCATTATTTCTTAATTAATATAACAAAATTCATTATATTCCCCAATGAATACCGGGCAATGAAACCTTTCGCGTTAGGACTGCTTAACAGAAAATGTAGTAAAATCTGTTGAATGGCGCATCAGAAACTGCAGATATTCCATAACGTCCGCATTCGTTTTATTCCGTTCAACGTCAAAGTTTGCATTTCAAAAGGAGAAACGGCACTTCCCAGCGCGTGACTCGACTCCTAGTTAGTGAATTCACCGGCGGGGCCCTCTGACGGAATTCTATCTCCCTGAATTCTTAAGCATAGTTTTAATCAAAACGTCAATGCTGGGGCTAATATGAATTACATTTATTCAGGCAGCGCGTCGAATTTACTTTCCGACTAGGGGGATACTGTATCTAATAAATTGATACCATTCTCGAAAAAAAAAACAGCTTTCTCTTAAAGAGGATTGGCTTACTACATTACAGTCGTAGGAGTTTCTTCTAAATCTTATTTTGTCAGTGATAATACGGTGTTTAAAATGAAAAATGTTTGAGGGTTATAGTTTTCATCAAACAAATAATTATTTATGCAACAAAAGTAAAAAGGCTTTTTTGAAGAGTGGGATTTTTTTTCTCATGAGTGAGTGAAAAAAGTTTGCAAAAAAATTTACGAGGCAGAAAAGTTTCCAAATTGTTTTTGTGATTTTTGAAAGGCTATAACTTCAAGAAGGTCATATCAAGAAAAAAATAAGCATCTTGAAGCTTGAAGATTTTAGTTTTGAAATATTGAGACGAAATATTTTTTTGAACATCATTCACGGCTCAGTCAAAAGAAATAATGCAAGCCAAAAATTTTACAATTTTTGTTTTTTAAAACTGCCCATTGGCTCAGAACAATTTTTTCTGGCTTAATCAATGCCAGTCATTTTGCCTGATTCTTCAGCTTCAATTTGTTTTTTGTTTTATTAATGATCGAACGGAAGATGAGTTTTGGAAACTGGAATCAATCCCCTTCAAGGGCATTTTGGTATGTTTAAGATTTTTTTTGTACTCAGTATTTGAAAAAGTGAAAAAAATTACCTTTACTGCTGATTTGGAAAATTAACGACTATTTTGCGAATATTGGGAAAAGCACCAATATTTGTGTTTTTTTTTTTAGTTCAATGAAATCGATCGGTCGGACCGTTTTCCAATTTTTTTATCATTGTTGTTGCAGTGGAACGGCCTCTGCTTCTTTCTTCGTCGGCGAAACCCCTCTGGACGACTAATGTGTAGTGGTTGATGTTGGGTTTTGTTAAAATAAAACGCAGAATTTTTGTTGCTTGTAACGTGTGAGCTGGTTGTTTGCAACCTAGCCGACCGCGCTCCGAACATTATCAACACTCGATTCAAGCAACTTCGCGCTAGATCAAGCTTTATAAAAAGAATTCGCAACTATGCAAAGTCAAATCACCGTCTACGATTCAATATTATAACGAAAATTCCAGGTTGTAAACAACCAGCTCACACTTTACAAGCAACAAAAATTTTGGTAGTTTAAGAGTCCGTCGCGCGCTTCAAATAAACCCATTTTAAGGGTTCGGCCCATAACACATATTTGGAAAACGAAAAAACATAGCGGCCCGAATAAAAAAACAATCGAAAGACAAAGTGTTTTTCTAATGCTGTCTTGTAACAGTTTTTTCAAAATTGGTTTCTAATTGTTTAAATTTAAAGAGTAAACTATGCAAGAAATCGTCATATTTACAATTTATTTACGTAAAAATAAAGGCTTAAATCAAAAATTGCTTACAAGAGGGAAGTGGGTCTATCTTTTAGCTTTGCAATGATACCAAAATTATATTGATTTGATAAAAATTACTCAAAATTCTATGCTAAATCCCGAACGTCTACAACTTCAGAAACGAATATATTTTAAATGTTGCAACCACGTGTGTTTTACTCAGTGGGATGGGCTTAGAGATTGGTAATTGCGGACAGGACCGGAGTTCAAAGAAATATCTAGTCAGTGATAATCTATACGTTCTTAATTGAGAGAGTATTGAATTAATCGATCTTGCGGGGTTCGATTCTATTATTTTCATTGGTAGAAGTTTTTGCATCCAATGAGATATTATATCAGAGATTGATACAAAAACTTTCTTGAGTTAAAAGTTGTACGGCACAGCCAGGCAACGTTATTTCTAGCGGAAAACTTAAAAATGTATTTTTTAATAAATGATTTTACTGCACTATCAGCGGTAACAATGAAATTTTTAATAGTAATAGTATATTTAAATTATACAGTACAGCATTTCGGCGTTTCCATCCCAGCCCATGTTTATTAAAGGAAATGTCGACAATAATCCCGTTTTCGTTTTTTGCCGTTTTTCCTGAGAAAGTATACGTTTTTTGTTTCCAAATGCACCTGGTCATACTAGTGAAATAACTCATTTATGATCGAGTTGATGAGTATTGACGATTTTTAATTATTTTAGGTCATATTGAACTTATTCTCGTATACGAGATTTCTATTCGGATGCCTGTTATTAAAAATCACTGCCGCTTCTTGATGAGTTTTATAATCATCTCCCACAATCAAAACTATTTAAATTTTCTCCTAAGAAGTTAACAGAGCTGCCATTTCTTGTATTTTATAAATTGTAACTAGCGTTTTGACGTTTAAATATAAACATAAACACACCACAGAAATGAGTTTGCTATCAAAAATTCCATTGGTTTGTCAGTGCATCTTACAGGAGAAGGTAAGGTAGGATTTTTGTAATTTTTAATATTTATGGTACGTGTAGTTTGGACCTTGAATAAGAATTTTTCGAAGTAGTTCGACGCAACGTTCATAAATTACCCAGATAATCGATTTTGAAGTTTTACCTGACAGCTAAATTCACTAGATGTGACACATTCTTCAACTGGGAGCGTGGTCTAATAGGTAGCGTTCGGAACTGACAGTCATGAGATCGCTGGTTCGAGTCAGTCGCGTGACATTATATTTTTTTCCGAACGCTACCTATTAAGCCACGCTCCCAGTTGAACAATGTGTCACATCTAGTGGATTTAGCTGTCAGGTAAAACTTTAAAATCGATTATCTCGGTAATTTATGAACGTTGCGTCGAACTACTTCGAAAAATTCTTATTCAAGGTCCAAACTACACGTACCATAAATATAAAAAATTACAAAAATCCGACTACCTTACCTGTTAGATTTAATGTCTATCTCTAGACGTAAATTATCAATGCTAATACAGAGAAGAGTTTGTAAAAATAACAAAATCTGTTTTTTAATGATAAATTGATAATATTGGATATCTGACCGTAGTTTTCTATTTGGATCAACTTTTAATAACGATTGTCGATATTTTAAAAAATAAAGGTACTTTACTCTTGAGCAAAATTTACATTTTTCGACAAACCTCGTATACCTACGACTGCAAAAAATTGAAATCTGATTATTTCATTTTGGGTTTTAGGCCATGCAGAACTCTTCATCAAGAATAACTTTTTTTCATAAAACCAAAAAAGAGAAGGAGCGTTAAATTGACGTCCGCGAGATGTCGGTTATTCAATTTTGTATTGCGATGAAATTTGTTTGTACAATTGCGGTACAATAATTGTATTAATTCGAAATTGACACAATTATTGAAGTAAAAATTGTAACGTTAGTATCTAAATACGTCCACTGTAAAATCATCGTAGTGGGAGAGCGATAGTCTCCGCCTCCAGCTGTAACGCCCGTGCACCCGACCCCGCAGCGATACCTTAGCAGTGTACAGAGAACGGACTCTTAAGATTTTTTTTATATACTCAGTATTTGAAAAAGTGCAAAAAATTACTTTTTCTGCTGATTTGGAAAATCAACTACTTTGCGAATATTGGAAATAGCACCAATATTTGTGTTTTTTTTAGTTCAATGAAATAGATCGCTCGGACCGTTTTCCTTCGTCAAAACTTTATAAAAAATTAAAGGAGCAGGTTTATGCTCCCTAACTAATCAACAAATTAATTATTAAGACGAAAAAAATATTTTTACTTTATTTTTCTCAATTTCGCGTTAAATACTCATCAAATATCGAAAAATAAAATACAAAATTTGAAAAAATCAAATTTTTCAAAATTAAAATTAAAAACTGAAAATAGCCATTTTAGAAACTGCCATTTAGCGTCCTTATTTCACAACAGAAATAGCTGACATATGGATAAGAAGATACGAGGAATCCATTTTCCTCGAAAGAAAATTTCTGCGGCCACTAATTTCAGTTATGCAACATTCAATTGTTTTTTTTTATTATGGGCGCCTTATTAGATCTTGACAGTAACAGATAGAGGGTAAAATTACGAACACGTCAATATGTAACACTACTATTTTATTTGAAGAATAACCCATAAAATTAAATAAATTCAATAATTTATTTCAAAAATTAATTAGGTTGTTCTTGACGTAAAACAAATATGAATACTCAATAAAACAAAATACGCAAATATTCTACAAGTCCTACAGAAATACTTCAATGTGTCCTCCATCTCGTGCAGACAAAGCTCAGTCCTCATTTTGTCTACAGCGTTTTGAAACTTTACGGTGAAATAGACCGAAAAGCAGCAGAAACTCTTTCGCGTCTTCTATATTTTCACAGGGACTAATAAATTTTACCTTTTAGATAACCCCACAGAAAAAAAAGTAAAGGGTTGAGGCATGGATAATGCTTATTTTTTCTAATAAAAATGCCGTTATTTGTGAACGTAGTCTCATCGCTCCAAATAATTTTCCTGTCGAACAATCTATCTTCTGTTATCTTTCCCTGAAACCTTCTACAAAATTCCATTCTTCGTTCCCCATCTCTTGGATGTAGTTTTGTACTGGTTTGAATTTATAATCATTGTACTTTTATTTTTTCGAAATTCATTTAACGGTTGTCCTTGAAGTAACACATTCTCTTGCGATTACCCTCGTAGAACTCTCAGGATTTATGTTAACTTGTCCCAAGATATTTATTTCAATAACGGGTTCCTGTCTTACTAGATACCTACATTTAATTATGTAATTTGGAAGAAATATCTCTGAACAAATAAACAGTGAGTATACCTGCGTTTAGTATGCTCCACACTTCCAAGTTCTACCATATATTTATACAATTTTAAAAATACCGTTCGATGAAGCTGGTGTCTTTCTGAATGTAGTTGATATCTTCTAATAGTTTCTACAGAGTTTTTATTATTTGCTGTTTAAAAACGGAGCCAGATCAGCTACCATGGAGTTAGTGGTTCTAAAAATGTTTGTATTATCGTAGCAAGTATTAAAAGAATCAATTTGTATTTATAGACTATATCAATACAGTTCGATGTACTTTCAGTAATGCTTTAAACACTGAACACAATAGGCTATATTATCACCTTAACTTAAATACACCCATCATGGTCATGGCTTGGTCGTCATTCCTCTGTGACAGTTAAGGGAAAATCTGTCTGCGACATCACTCGTGCTACAATAAACACCGGTCCTTCATCGTCCACACATGTAACACCCAGAGGCAATTGTTATAGGTGTTTCGTCCTCTATAAGTTTTTATGACGGCACAAGGGGTAATAAAAAAAGACAACAAATCTCGTAGGCCGCCATAATGCACGTCTTTCTAAACGTTATGACCGCGCCGACATTAATTCCTCTCGTAACTCTCTTAATGAGCGAGTGGAGAACAAACGGGGGGCGGAAACGGATTTTTCATAACCTTCAAGTGCTCACGGCGTACTCGATCGTAAAGGTCTGTTTTGTTGGATGCATTTTACGAGGCAGTCTCTATAAAAAACCAATAAAAGCTATTGTCCTAAGCAATTTGGGCGCGGCATCATGTGCGACTCGAATAAAGACAGGGATGATTTGGATTGTCTAGCATAAATGTGGCTTTCGTATTTAGGTGTGACACGATACTGAAGGCTAATTCACATATTGCTTTTAATTTATTAAGGTGAGCGCAAACTGCGGAAATTTCAAGTGTAGATATTTTAAACACCTCTTACACCAGAACTATCAATGAATAAATTATTGGAAACTAGAATGATCAACTTATGTTTTGCTAGTATTAATGGTGCCAAAATAGACGATTTCATAATTAAAAAGATCGGTTATATGGAATTTCAGCGCAAGGTGTTACAATTAGTTTGTCACATTTAAAATAAAAAAATAAGGATGTACAATTCCTAACTAAGTTCAGTTTTTGCGTAGATATATTTCATTGCAATAAAAAAAACCATCAGTTATTTTGTAGAGAAGAAAGATAGATTTACAAATGCTATGTTAATTTGTTATTACTTTTTGTCCGTCGTTCTCCCTTGCTCTTGAAAATAACCAGTTGTTATAATACAGTTACAACAAGTTATTGTTGTTCAATAAATCCGTAGCTTAGTGTTTAAAATATTTTATTTCATCAACTCTAACATAAAAAAGTAAAAAAGAACAAGTAACGGCTGCTGTCAGTGGACACGAGGGTGTCCCCATGGCGATGGGGTGATTCTTTAAAAACAGGAAGAAAATATAAATAAACCTTTCAATTATAATTGCTAAAAAAGGCGACAGACAAATTTTGTTGAAACAGTCCTCTCCTAAAATATCTATAAATAATCACAACAATTTATAATCATAAATAAAGAAAAAAAACTATGAAATTTTTACTATAAAAATTACTATGTCTATTTGTTGGGTTAAGATTTGATTAAATCGGGTAATATTCACAAAAATTATTCTGAACTACCTAAGATATGACTAATATTCGAGGTAAGGCCAAATAATATCAAAATGGATTGGAGGTACAGTATGTACCTATATACCTATTAAGATTAATATTTTAAGCAGATATGATTAATTATATTACTATAATTGAAAAATAACAAAATAATGCGAAATTCCTTGAATTAAGGGTAGTAACAGTAGAACATTAGTTTTAAAAAAAGCAGAAGACGAAGGAATATAAGCTGGAGATCAGACGCAACCGCTCTGACAGGGAAAAAACAGAAATTTCGACTTCAAATTAGCTTGAGGTCCAACTCAAAATAGTTTTGGTTGTATTCCAAAACGATTATGGACTCCAATCGAGACTATTAAACAACTTCATGGGAACCTTATCCAAATCCCATGAGAATTCTTGACCAGGGATGGGCGTTTACGCGTCAACTTTAATTGTCGACGTCTACGTGTAGACTTCGCGTAGACTATGTAAACAACGTAGACTATGTAGACAATGTAGACAAAGCGGAATTTGAGCTCTAATTTCAGTTTAGTTAAAACGGAGGTTGCAAAATTAATATTTGACGATCATTTTTTGCAACACGTACAAGAAAGTGTAAAATTTTTCGATCCTATATGTGAATTGATAAATGTTTGTCAGAAAGCTGATTTACGTATACCCCTTAAATTTCGAAAAACATTCAATGAAAATTTAGAAAGATGGCATTGAATATTTACGCTTTAGCAGCATTTACTTACATCCCTACTATAACAGTAATAAACTTTCTGTAGATCAAAAAAAATATGTTCATCATTTTCTACTTAAAAATCTGGACAATGATGGGATTGAAGATTTGGATACTTTTAAATGCCTAAAGGGCATTTTGCTCCAAAAAGGCATAAAAAAGCCTTTGGTATTTTGGAGAATGGCAAAACCGATGCATCCAAATTTATCTTCATTGGCAATCAAACTTTTGCAGATACCTGCATCATCTGCACAAATTGAAGGATCATTTTCGAACTGGGGTAATATTCATACAGCTATCAGAAATCAACTGACATTTGAACGCTCAAAAAAATTGATTCATGTATACTACTCATTGAAGATAAAAGAACTTCAGTATTCTAAATTTATTTATGAAAAGGCGGATAGTGATGCAGCGGATATTTAATAGAAAATTAAAGAAAATTAAAAAAAAAAATATACATAGAAATTGACCAAAAAATATCGAGTTAATTTAGGATTGAAGTCAGAAAGTTGGTTGAGGGTTTGCTTAAAGAATACACTGTCTGAATTAAAATTTTCTTGGTAGCTAACGCTTAATATTATTCAGTCCTGCTAAGTAAATCAATTCTTTTATACAAACATTTGACAAGTTATGGTGACTTGACATTCTTGACAATTATGTGTTAATTTTAGAATAATTTTTAAATTGGTTAAAATTTCACAGTTTTATAATTTAATCTCAAGTTAAAAGCCTTGAAAGCTTGACAATTAAATAATACAAAATGTTCTATAAATTAAACCTTCAACCAATCTTCTGACTGCAACCTATTTTTTTAAGTTTTGAATACATTATTTATTTTTCGTTACTTTTTTTAACTACTAATAATGTTGATGATTATGTTATTACACACTTGTTAAACAATTTTAAAGAATAAAGTTTTATTTTATTTAATTATGTATTTTTATAATGGGGTATTTTCTTTCAATCGAAATGAAAGTGAAAACTTTCATTTTTGTATACTTAATATATATTTTTTTATATTTTTTAAAACAAAAATTATTATAAAAAAAATTATATAAATATATAAATTAAGACAGTCAGTAAAAAACAGTTTATTTAATTTTAAAATTTTAGTCTCCATTCGTGACCTCATTAAGTGAAAACTAGGGAATATATATAATACTCATATATGTATAGAGGTACATATTCCAATAAATACACATAATATTTAGTTTGAGAAAATGCAATAAAAAACATTATCTTGTGCCTCTGCAAATATTTACAGAAATATGTTACCACTTATCGTTTATTGAAAAGCTCAGCTCTATATGATCTGTATTAAAATCTTAGATCTTATATATTTACATAATATGATCTAGGATTGAAACAAAAATTATTTTGAAAGGGTACCTAAATTATAAATTAGTAGAAATATTTAATAAAAAATTTTTCTGTTAATTTCTGTAACACCTTTAGAAAAAAGAAAATTAAATCTACACAAAGTGTTCTTAAAACTTAATCAGATATTCCAAATTGTTACTGACTTTAAAAATGATAAAATTTTCATTAAAGAATATCGCATATATTCCTATCATATCTTTATTTAGAGATTTTATAGAAGAAAAAAATGTTGGTCAATCTGACCTGACCTAAAACTATCGAGGAGTATCAAGCGAGACAAACTTTTTTTTTCTCGTGAATTCTCGGCAGATATTGTTTGATCTTTTGTACTCGGTTCATACATTTTTTTATAGATGGTTGTGATAGGTAGGTACTTTTCCAAATTCCAAATTTTCAATTTTTCTTTTTTTACAAGAATCACGAGTTACAGCCTTACGAAATTCTTTTTTTAAGGTACATACCTACCACACCTTTTTCTAGTTTTGAGTTTCTTAATTGTTGACATTGTCGACATTGTCTACATTGTCGACTCTTCCAAATTAAGTCTTCATCTAGATTATTGTCTACGCGTAGACAATTGCATTGTCTACGTCGACATTGTCTACCCGCCCATCCCTGTTCTTGACGCGTTCCACAAGAATCCTGGTTTCACAGGGAAAAGAAATAAAAATACCAACTTGAAAATAAAAAAAAGGAATCAGTATATATCAGTTGTTACTTATACCTCAGATAAGATTAATAATGATAAAAATATATTTTTTCTGTAAACTATTAATTATATTTTAAATACGTGTACAGCCATTGTGGATAGGACAACGAAAGAGTTAATAAATTACAAGAAGAGGACCAAAAAGATTTATAAATGAAGCAAGGATGCAAATTACTTATATGTCATTAATTTGTGAGCATACGAATAACCAGATACATTTGATAAATAAGGATTCTTGTTAACAATCATTTATATGATTACACAATAATTATTCTATGGCTGTTATTAGGACCAGTATTAGGCGATAAATTTGACGAGATGTGTGATCTAATCCTTTTAAGAGAAGACGAACAATTTCGGGCTTCCGGACGAAAATATACCAAGCAAACGATCTCATGAATCCCAAATATTCGTTTGGTTGTCAGATACAATACTTCTCAGCGAGATGATATATAAAACCAAAGTTACATCAGCAATTCACCATATTTTACCCTATGCGGGAGATAATTTCCCCGAAAGACAGACTGGTACCACAGAACAAATCTGAAGTATTCGGTGATTGGTTCCGGACTAGTCAATCAAGTCATGCAGAAGTAATATATAAAGTATTACTATTAAATAGTATAAGTAATCGATAATATATTTAATATTACCACTTTCAAATTATATACCTCAGGTATTACTTGCCTCCGCCGTTGTGCGATCCCTTTAAAAAATATATTTAAGTTTTCAATAAACCTTTTTTAAGTACATTTAAGACAAAAAATAATAATTTTGACTTGCTCCAGAAAGTCTAAAATGTCAATATTAGCAGAATAGAACTAATAACAGGGTGTTCCTTAATGATATGCGAATATTTAAGGGTATGATTCTACATGGAAAATTAATGATAGTTTGCTTTATAAACTATGGTCCAAAAATGCTCCGTTACGAAAATACGGGGTGTTAACATTTTACGAAAAAGAAGGAAATTAATTAATATTTTCGAAACCGGTTGTGATTTTTAGCAGTAGTGATAGTTAATAAAGGCGCACGTTTTTCAATAGAAACAGAATTTTTACTGACTGATATTTTTAAAGAAAAAATGATACGTCAATGGTTTTTTCCCAAATAAAATTATTTTTGAAATTCCCGTTCAACACTTGAGTTTTTGTCCTGCGATGCACCGTTTTACGAGTAAAAAAATAAAACCCGTTGTATTGTCCGTAATTAATTAATATAATTATTGAAAAATACAATTTTGCCTAGATGGCCTGGAATATGTCACTTGCATTTCTGAATGTAGACCTGAAATTGAGGAAGCGGTGCTTCACGAAGTCGAAGAACATCCTGAAACGAGTACCAGGAAGATCGCTAGATATTTGAATATTTGCCACCAAATTGTTTGGAGAATTTTAGTGGAATTTTTGTTATATCCATACCACATTTTAAGAGCACAGGGATTACTTGCTAGAGATTTTGTCAGTGGTATCTCCATAATCCGCAACTTGATTCACATATTCTATTCACGGACAAAGTTGATTTTTCAAGAAATGCCATTCAAAATTTTCACAACAATCATATGTGGGCGAATGAAAATCCACATGCCATAACGGAAACCCATTTCCAACACCAATTTTCGGTTAACGTATGGGCAGCAACCATTGGTGACCACTTGATTGGATCATTTTTCTTGTTGGGACGATTTGATAGACAATCTTACCGTAATTTTCTTCAAGAACATTTACCTTTGCTGCTTAAGGATGTTCCGATAGTAACAAGAAACCAAAGGTGGTACACAATGGTGCACCAACAGATTTCAGGTAAGGGTTTGTAACTGTTTATCCAAATCGTTGGATTGGCCGCAGTGGGCCTCAAGAATGGCCACCAAGGTCCCCGACCTCAATAGCTTAGATTTCTTTTTATGGGTCCATCTTAAATGCTAGTGTACACAAGTCCCATTAATACTGAAGAGGAATTATGAGGATGATTAACAGCATGTGATAAAATAAAAAATACTCCGGGAATATTGAGAAGGAGGGCGGAAGCATGCATATATGAGGTCATTTTCAGCAATTCTTGTAACAATAGTTTGATATTAGTTGTAATGTTATGTTAATGTTGTATGTTATTGTTGTTCATTACACGCAGGTGCCAACCTGTAATGTATTTAATTTTTGCTATTATTAATAATTTTACTCAGAAATGGCGCATCGCAGGACAAAAACTCAAGAGAGCTCTTATCTTTCAATCGACCGGGGAAGTAATTTAATTTGGGGAAAAAACACTTTTTTCTTTAAAAATATCAAACTCAGTGCTCGTACGCATGCCACTGTTAGAGCTAAAAATTATTATTATTGAAAAACATGCACCTTTATTAACTATCACTACGTACTAAATATCACTGAAATATCTCAAGAGGTTTCGAAAATATTAATTAATTTCCTTCTTTTTCCTAAAATGTTAACACCCCGTATTTTCGCAACCGAACATTTTTGGAGCATACATAGTTTATAAAGCAAACTATGACTAATTTTCCATGTAGAATCACACCCTTAAATATTCGCATATCATTAAGAAACACCCTGGATACTGTATTATTTTCATATTATAGCTATTTATTTTCCCCGATGTTAAAATTTTCTTGTCCCTATATTTTAAAGGTACGGAGTTTTTCTAAAGCTTATATTTCACAACTGGCTTCCTATAAATATCTTGTAGATATATAAGATCTTCATCCCAATAATTGGGCTGCCTGGGGAAAATTGACTAACCCTCCTCTTTTATCACCTTTATTCGGGAGGATGTACAAAGCAATATTGATAAATTTATTGGAGGTAATATAGAATTTGTAGGCTATCCGCAGTTCGATTAACGTAATTGATAACAGTTTATTTAAAAAAAAGATGACGGCGAGTTCACTTCAAAACAACCTTAAATCAAGATGATAATTGGTGAAATTATAAACGTTTTTTCTTAAATTTGAGAACAAATTTTTGATATATTTAAAAGCATTAACTAGCTAAAAGACTGTAGTATGTTAACATGTATTTTAAATTATCTCTACGCACTCCTCTGCGTAGTTTAAGCAGATTTGATTTGACAAATTCAGTGTTACTGCGGTTTTTATAGCCTTAGTCTTATTATGATCTGAATATGGTGAACAACATCAGACCTACAAGTGTAGGCCAATCAATAGAGGTTCTGTTTGTGACAAAAATATTAGTAGCAAACGGATTGAGGCATCATATAAAAGACAGTCTGTAGATATATGCTTATATGTTTCCTACTCCAATTTACCATTAATTAATTTTTTATAAACATTTTTATTCAAAAAAAGATATATTTTTTAGTTTTTTGCTTATAAAACCTAAACTAACGAAGTAATCTGAATGCTATACAGAGACAATTTGTAGAGAATCGAAATACTAATAAGACGAGAGGTCGATCTATACAATCGGATAATTAGAAACGAAGAAAATCCGGAAAAATCGGAAAATATAGCGTTTTTTAAAAAAATCATTACTCCGATATTTTTTAAGTTGTAGAGTTGAGCCTAAGCGCAAAGGTAGTGAGTTATACAGGGTGTCCCAAAATAACGTGTACAACGGAAGACTGCAGATTCGTGAACTCAAAATAGGCATATTTAGGCTAATTAACCTATATCCGAAATCGCTTCGTTTGGCCGCTAGATGGCCTCAAAGTTCGTGAAAATTCTTTGAATTTTGTAAATAACTCGAATACATATGAATCAATTTTGATTATTTTTGGGGTGTGAACTTTTGCTTTCGATATACACATTTTGGTTTTATACACAGTGTTTTTTAATACTTACAATTTCTACAAAATTGATTGTGGTGATAATATTCGTTCATAACTTTTCCCCTTTCGGGCAATAATGACAACTATTTTTTATCTGATAGGTGATACCATTTGGAATGACCGGCAGTATCTGAACCAAAGATTCCCTCGTCGATGGATCGGTAGAGGGGATAATGCTCCTGTTAACTGGCCTGTACGTTCACCAAACTTAACACCTTGCGACTATTATCTTTGGGGCATTCTGAAAACAACAGTGTATGCTTCCACATCTAACACTGAAGAAGAGTTGTGGAGCATATCCAAATTGCCATAAATGTTTTAAAAAATTGCCATCAAGAACTGCAAAGGGTGTCCTTTAACTTTCTTCGCCTAATTAACCTTTGTTAATCATCATTCATTTTGAACGATTTTTATAATAAGTACTAAATTTAATAACATTAACTTTATTACTTGTATCTCCAGAATTGTTTATTCTATTTGATTGTTTTTACTAATTATCTCACTAAAATTAGGCATGTTGTAAATAACTCTAATTCGTCATATGTGTGTGTATGCTATATCGAAAAATGAGGTAACGTGGTATATCTTATCGTAGTACATATTCATTAGGAACTGGCAGGTACAATGACTTGAAGATCAAACTGAAATTACAATCAACCTATAAAATCAGTGCCTACTAGCATTTTGTTAAGTATTGTAATATGGGTGGCAAGATAATGTAGACACTCAAAAAATATTTTTTTTCCTAAACCGATCATTTAATGAAAATTCTACAGGAGTACCAAAAACTTCCCAATGGTATCACCTATTAAATTAAAAATAGTTGTCATTATTTCCTGAAAGAGGAAAAAGTTATGAACGGATATTATCACCACACATCAATTTTGTAGGAGTTGTAAGTTTTAAAAAACACTGAATAATCCAAATGTGTAGATCTAAAGCAAAAGTTCACACCCCAAAAATAATCAAAATCAATTGATACGTATTTGAGTTATTTACAAAATTCAAAAAATTTTCACGAACTTTGAGGCCATTTAGCGGCCAAACGATGCGATTTCGGATATAGGTTAATTAGCCTAAATCTGCCTATTTTGAGTCCACGAATCTATGGTCTTCCGTTGTACACGTTATTCTGGGACACCCTGTATGTACTTTAAGTGTGCACAAAGCAGGCGCTGTCGGACCATTAGTTTTGGCACAATTGTAATTTGAATTTTTTGGTGCACTATTTTGCAAAATTTCTGGATGCGTTGAAGGTGGTCCGATTTTAATTTTTCAGCCAGGTTTTAAAAGTGGAAGTATAATACTACAACTACAAATGATGCGTAATACGTGAAAAATTCTTTCAAACATGCTCAAAATCGGCCGAACGCGCGCACGCGCTCGAGTAATGGGGGAAGATCGGGAGATGAGGGTCAGTAGATATACAGGGTGTTTTTGAATGGAGTAGCATAAATGATACCAGTGAATCTACATTTCAAAAGAACACGATCTGCAAAAAATCGCCTTAGTAAAATGTTCACCCCTGAAGAGATATGGGCCATCAAAGTTTCCAAAAAAATTATGAAAATTGGCTGTAATTTGAAAACCGAACGAGGTACAAATAACAAATTTTTTACAGGTTGTTTACTAATACAGATGCGAGTTTTCAACTATTTTTCGAAAATTTTAACCCCTCGAAAGGGGTTGAAATAACCACCCCTCAAGCCATTTTTTGCCATAACTTTTATATTTCGTAAAAACTCGATATCCAAAAATACGCATTAGATAAACTGGTTCTTTTAGAAACTTTTACCTCTCTAGCAATTTTCCTTTAAAACTTTTCGTTTATTAATAAAAAAATAAAATGTATTACCATTCACCTCACACCGTATATGATTGCAATCAATCAAAGAAAAACTAAGTGTGCTGCTGTCATGCCAGTTGTCACAATTAACTCTTCTGTAAGTTGTCACTGTTATCAGCTAAATACTTTTTGGGTGTAAATTAACAAGAATTATGCCAAATTTTACTAATGATGAATATGTGGACATGCTACAAGTGTATTTTGAATGTCGCAAAAACTGTGCTGCGGCAACAAGAGCGTATAATGAGAGATATCCAAATCGTCAAGTTCCCCACAGACAAACTTTTTCGGCGGTAGAACGAAGACTTCGGGAAACTGGAAAAATACAGCCGCATATTGAGGGTACCGGCCGAAGACCTACTGTTCGTACTATTTATCTTGAGGATGCAGTACTTGAAGAGTTTGACGAAAATCGTCAGACTAGTACGAGAAAAACAGCAATGCACTTAAATGTGTCCCATAGTGTTGTTTGGAATATTGTCCATGATAATTTATTATATCCTTTTCACCACCGGCCAGTTCAAGCTCTACTTGAACCAGACATGCATAAGCGAGTTGTTTCGTATCTTAATATTCTAAGAAATAATTTGAATTTTGCCTCAAAGATACTTTGCACAGATGAAGCAACTTTTCAAAGACATGGTTTAATCAATTTGCACAATCTTCATTCCTGGGCTCATGAAAATCCTCATGAAGTATCTATGACAATATTCCAACATAATTTTAGTTTAAACATTTGGGCAGGAATTGTAGAAAATGTGCTTGTCGGCCCTTTTGTTTTACCTCATCGACTTGGTGCAGTTGAATATTTGTAGTTCTTAAATGAGCATCTACTACCACTTCTGGAGGAAGTACCATTAAATGTACGTCAGGCCATGTGGTACATGCATGACGGGGCTCCTGCTCACAGCACTGTAGTAGTTAGGCGGTGGCTTAATTTAAATTACCCGAATCGTTGGATAGGTCGCGGCAATGAGGCACCTATCTCTTGGCCTGCACGTTCTCCCGATCTAACGCCCATGGATTTTTTCTTTTGGGGACATATAAAAAGTATTGTTTATGCGACCCCAGTTGACAGTGTTGAAGAGCTACAGGAAAGAATATTCGCGGCGGCTGATGAGATTCGCAACAATCCCATAATTTTTGCTCGAGTCCGTAACAACTTTGATAAACGTGTTAGGTTGTGTTTAGAAAGAAATGGCAATTATTTTGAAAATGTCCTTTAACTAAGTTTTTTGTTTTTTCTCTTTTTGATAATAAATTATTTCTTAGTTTCGTTTTCATTGTACTTCTATTTAATAAAAGTTTCTGCGACATTCAAACAGTTATTTGTGCAACTACTGTAAAGAGTGTGTATTTGTTGTACGATGCATGAAGTTTGCAGCTCGAGACGAAGTTGAGAGCTGCAATCATGTTAAGTGCAACAAATATGCTTTTTGCACATGTTGCACGCAACATTTTTTCTACGAT
This sequence comes from Anoplophora glabripennis, assembly GCF_000390285.2. Lineage (NCBI taxonomy): Eukaryota > Metazoa > Arthropoda > Insecta > Coleoptera > Cerambycidae > Anoplophora > Anoplophora glabripennis. The sequence continues at coordinate 335,093 of NW_019416564.1, forward strand.
TGTTTTTATTTCAAATTTTATTTAACAGTATTTTACATAATATTAAAATTTTAACTGACAACTGGAAATTAATTGCGCAAATTGTCAATGTCAGACGTTAGGTACTTATGGATATGCTTAGATTAAACTTGTAATCAATATTTTTTTTGTACTACTGTAAAAAAAGTTAAACTTTTGGCACAGTAGGTAGTGCAATAAGTAGTAAATTTTGCACGATCGTAGAAAAAAACACTTGTAGCATGTCCACATATTCATCATTAGTAAAATTTGGCATAATTCTTGTTAATTTACACCCAAAAAGTATTTAGCTGATAACAGTGACAACTTACAGAAGAGTTAATTGTGACAACTGGCATGACAGCAGCACACTTAGTTTTTCTTTGATTGATTGCAATCATATACGGTGTGAGGTGAATGGTAATACATTTTATTTTTTTATTAATAAACGAAAAGTTTTAAAGGAAAATTGCTAGAGAGGTAAAAGTTTCTAAAAGAACCAGTTTATCTAATGCGTATTTTTGGATATCGAGTTTTTACGAAATATAAAAGTTATGGCAAAAAATGGCTTGAGGGGTGGTTATTTCAACCCCTTTCGAGGGGTTAAAATTTTCGAAAAATAGTTGAAAACTCGCATCTGTATTAGTAAACAACCTGTAAAAAATTTGTTATTTGTACCTCGTTCGGTTTTCAAATTACAGCCAATTTTCATAATTTTTTTGGAAACTTTGATGGCCCATATCTCTTCAGGCGTGAACATTTTACTAAGGCGATTTTTTGCAGATCGTGTTCTTTTGAAATGTAGATTCACTGGTATCATTTATGCTACTCTATTCAAAAACACCCTGTATAAGTATCAATTTTGAATATTGTTAGTTATACACGTACTATACTTTAATATTATGGTAAGTTGTGATACATATTAAATAAGAATTTTGGATTTAGTTGGATTCAGTTCAAGCTTTCGAGTATTTTATTGTTTCTTTCTCAGGAACTAAATGTTGAGATTATGTTCAACTCATGAGAATGTGAAAAAGCATTGATACACGCCATGAATAAAATTTATTAGTTTAAAAGTTTTAAAAATACTAAAAATCCGGCTAAAATTTAACTATAACTATAATAAAAATGTCGAAATTACAAAATATACGAAATACAAAACTATGTCCTGAACACATGGTTGTACAGGTACATGACCTCTAGAGAATTGCCTAAAATTTTAATTGAAAATTATGTTAATTATTGTAAACTAGATGTGTAGTTAATTAAAAATGAATAGTGAATAAAATATTGGTGTTCTTATTGATATATCTTTTTGACTTTAGAGAAAAATTGAATAGCACTTGATTCGTTTGATGTATACATGGCGTATACCTCAAACGGCATTTTCTATTATGCTCTGCGGCCACTTTAGTTCCAAAAATATTAGATTGAAGCTATAGTAGTTCATGCGATATTATTCTAATATTTCTTTAAACAGAACGCTATATATTTTTCGATATTTAAAGTGTGGGTAAAATACATACACAACATTTAGACATTTGTTTATGCTTTCTTAATACAATTCAGTGTAATCTTCCTTTTTTCAATAATGCATCAAATACTTACATGGCGCACTTAACCGCGTCAAGAAACAGTTTAACAACAAAACAAAAGTTTTGGCGTTTATCCCTTCGAAGGACTTTTTCGTCTATATATTACTAAAAAAAATTAAATAAAAAATAACCGAAAATGTTACAAATAAATAATTTCACGCAATATTTACATCACTTGTTTGAATACAATTAAGTACATAAAAGAGAACCCGACCTACAGCCAACCCTGTACCACTTTGCAGCCGCCCTAGCAATTCCAATCTCTAGTTATATCTGAACAATCGATAAGGGAAACCCCCAAAAGTATCGAATTTGGTCTAACCTACACTCAGAACACTTTGTATATTAAAGTATCTGTATTCCAAGATAGAATTTCCTAAAATAGAAACATTTCTGACCGAAACATATGAACCTCCGGCCGAAGCTCCCGAAAATTGGATTACCTGGGAAGAAATCGATTATCTCTTTGCTTTTTTCATGGCCCGCATGCATTAAGATGTAAAAAGTAGCGATTAACGTTGCCCTCCGAAGTTTGCGTTCGCTACTAGGGAAAAAACTTGAGTAAGGTTACGAACGCGTCTGGCGGAGTCGATCCGGACTTTCCAGACTGCATCTTCTTATGTGGGCTTGGGGCTGACGGGTAGTGTTTGCAACGTCTGCTGTCAGAAGCAGATCCGAGATGATTGAAGTTGCCATCATCCGGATTAAATCAGAGAAAAGTTGCCATAGTCTAGCTGTTGTAGTCGCGGAGCAGTGGTTGGTGGAGACGTGGGGGGAGGAAACTTTCTAGTGCAGTCGTTTGTATTTTATAAAAGGGTTCTTTAGAAAGAAAAAATAGAGTACCTACCTATGAAAAAGTAGCATAAATCCTACCATTTTTCAGTTTTTTGTCTGTAAATGCTTACAGGATGTTCCACGAATAAGTGCACGATTAAGATGGCATCCGGTAAAAATAAACAAAATAGTACAGGGTTCGATTTTTTGCTATATTTTAAGTACGTATGAACCGATTGTTTTGAAAATTTGTAGATTTACGTTTTTTTAAATGAAAAATACGATAATGACAACAGTGTTTAGGTCACTTCTAGGGGGCGCTAGTTATGTGGCACTGCCCTATCAATGTAAAAATATGTGTAACTTTTTGTATTTTACAATTTTAAATTTTTTAACTAGAAATTATTGAACTATATTCAATTGTATATAAAAAAGGTGTACTTGTTACAAATCGATAAACTCAACCGTTTTGGAGATACAGACATTTTAAGTTTTTGAGATTCGGTGGGAATTAAATTAAAAAAAATATATTTTTTCTAAAGTCATAGGCATTGACATAATAAATTGACAGCACATTATACCCGAGAAGTGAGAGAATATCTTAATAGAAATTTCCCGCACCGTTGAATTGGACGCGGTGGCGAAGTATCTTGGCCTGGACATAGCCCTGATTTAAGTCCATTAGATTTTTTTTTTGGGGTTATCTTAATTCTCTAGTTTAGAAAGATATCGCTGGTGGTTGCTTTGAGAATCTGTTATGATTAATAATCTCTTAAGATATTATGCATAAAAAAAATTCAGTTGCTGTAATTGTCTTAATTCTTAATTCGGGCTTGGTATCTTATGCCTAAATTAATTCTCGCCGAATCTCAAAAACTTAAAACGTCTGTATCTCGAAAACGGTTGAGTTTATCGATTTGTAGCAAGTATACCTTTTTTTATTTACAATTGAACATAGTTCTAGTCAAAAAATTTAAAATTATAATAAGTTACACATATTTTTACATTGATAGGGCAGTATAATTAGCGCCCCCTAGACGTGACACCAACACTGTTTTCATGTTTGTGTTTGCCACCTCAAAAAACGTAAAACTACAAATTTTCAAAATAATCGGTTCACACATACTTAGAATATAGCAAAAAATCAAAAATATATTTTTAACTTTAACACCCTGTAGAACGAAAAGGAGCAACAATTGACTAAGGCATGTTTGGCTCAATCACTATATTTTAACGTTATTTATCCATTAAGCTGTGTACCATTATTAATGACTCACTCTGTATATACAGGGTGTTCCAATTAAAACTTCCCACCTGGAAAATATCGAAATTGAATAAAAAACAAAAAAACCTGAGACACGTCGATTTTCTTTTCAAGGGGGACACGTGATGGCGTAAGTTTTGGCATCTTGGAAGCTACCCCTTAGGCAGGGGCGTAAAATACCCTTAAACTTTAAATGGCACCCAATTTTGACAGACACCTCATTTTAAAGCTTTTTCAATTAGGTTCACGACGACATATGACTTTTTAAAATTCGGTTTGGATATTACAATAAAATCACTTAAGGAATAAGACAAAATACCAATGAATGAAAGAATGTTACTTTATTAAATGCTCAAATTGGTTTCCTTCCGCTTCTATACAATAATAAAACCTTTGCTCCACTTCCGAACGAATATTTCGAAGCATTTCGGGCGTTATCTGACGACATTCTTCAACAAATCGCCTACGAAGCTCCTCAAGTGAATTCGGTCGTGTTGCATAAATTTTCGACTTTAAGTGTCCCCATAGAAAAAAGTCTAAAGGCGTTAGATTTGGCGATCTGGGAGGCCACCAAATTGAACCTCTGTAATTCAGTGATTTGGAAAATTCTGATTAGAAAATCACGCGCAGCTACAACATAATGTGGTGGAGCACCATCCTGCTGAAACCACACATCCTCTTCTGGCAAAGCGTTGCCATTTTCCAATACTTCTACAGTCATGGGATATATCCAGTAGATTCAGATACATGTTTCCATCCATATTTCCCTGTAGGAAGAAAGGCTCTATGGGGTGGTTTCCAAGTATGACCGCCCTAACATTCAATTTCCTCGGATGCTCCGTATGAGTTTAATGAAAAATGCGTGGATTTTCGTCACTCCAGTAGCGTTAATTATGGCGGTTGACTCGATCATCCAGTTGGAACGTACATTCATCGGAAAAACAGATTGAATACAAAAATTTTGGATCATTTCTTCACAGAGCTGCAAGTAGCAATCAGGATCGACTTCATTAATTTCTTGTACCAAATTAATTTTGTACGGATGATATTTATGAATTTTTAAGATTCGGCGGCAACTAGGTATAGAAATTTTTGAAGTACTTTCAAGTTTACTGAGACTCAAATTTGGTTCCATTGCGATGTGACCCAGCACAGTTACCTAATTACCCTCATTACCCTGTTCACGATGATGCTTTCTGTTTCCATCTATCCACATTCCGAAAATTTGTGCACTAAATCCGGGACCTACCCATACAAAGTGTTTTTGTCAGGATGACGATCATTATTCTTGTAGAACAAACTATTTTTTCCACTTTTTCAGCAATTGTATAAAAACTCCTAACTGCTGATATCACAGGAAAGAACTATTCTATTGGCTACTGGCAATGAATTATAATGCAACAATAGTAAACAGGTAGTAGTAAATAATTCAACATGTAAAATCGGAACAAAACTACATGTAAAATTCTAATAAAACCCATCACCTTATCAAGACTTCGATGATGAACCTCATTTTTTACAGTTTCATTATCCAGTGAGTTTTTTTATTACTATTTTAAGTCTCTTTTTCGATTTATTTTACCGCCACTTCCAACAGGTTTCTTACATTAATTGTAAGGCAGAAGCAGAACAAAATTCTATTAAATGTTTTTGAAAGGGTCTCGCCACCCCGTTTAGGGGGATGACCCTACATCCATGAAAGCAAAATCGACCTGTTTCGGGGTTTTCCGGGAAAACCTATTGCATTGAAAATATTTCTGGTGGACTGTTTTAATTGGGCTCTTCAATAATGGATAAATTGTAGAATACAAAGAAATAAACATAAGTTAAAATTATCAGTGGAGAATACACAAATACGACCTTATAGTCTTTTATTAAAAAAATTGTATGCTATCATAGAAATAAATCTTAAGTTTAATAATAAAATTATTATTGATTTCCAAGATACAGTTAATATTTAAGTACATAATAATGCTGGAGAAGGTGGCTTTGCAACATTTTGTTAGGGCAATGCTTATATTTAGTATTTACAAAACTTCCAGTTATCAGTACCGTAGGCAAGGGGATTTTATTTTAGATATTCATGTGTACATTTACGAAAAGAATTAATTTTGTAAAATGGTCGTATTTTCTTAGATTTTTAGTCATTCAAAAGAGTTATAATTAATAGGTTAAGACATAAAAAAACTGTACGAGGTTGATATAAAAAAAAAATTATAACAATTAAAATATATGTAAACATGGTTAACTTTGTTATAGCAAGAATAAATGAAAAGTAAACCCTAAAAAGTTATGTTTACCGAAGATGTAAATGAACATTTCGCGGCTTGTACTATCAACCAAAAAAAAACTTAAATCTTGGCGTTACCAGTATTAATAATTCATTTACAATGAACAATGACAAACCGTTACGTCAACGGTTGAGATAATGCGATCGCTGATTAGTTAAATAGAATCTCTAATCACCAGCCAGTCAAAGAGAATGGTGTGTTTTAATAAAATCTTGATCTTATTGTTTTAATAATTTTTAATTTTACCCGAATTTAATTGTCAACGCGAAGGAAATAAAATATCTAATAAAATTGCTGGTCATGTGACTAGTAATCATTTATGATGGCTATTATAATGAAACATAAATAAAAAAAGTAATTATGTTGTTTATAAATTTTACTTTTTAAGCATTTTAAGTGATTATAACAAAGAATTTCAATTGTGGAATCGACTTTATCGCCCCTGTATTGAAACAAATTCTTGACAACAACTAAGGATTTTCGTTGGAAGAAAGATTTGTTGGCAACCAAAAACTAGTTAGGAAAAACGCGCCAGCTAACCGAATGACTATCAATAAATAAAGCGTCCTGAAATCATAGAAACCGAGAAAATAATTTCGGAAACTTCGAATCAAACAGGTGGCAGACATCGATTCAATTATTTCTCCGTCAGCCCTCCCTGGAATGTGTGATTGATTTTGATTTATTTTGATCTTTCCTCAGAGCGTCGGGCCCTAAATTATATTTAGAAGTTTTTTACAATTTGGTCACAGCAAAGCGTCATATATTCGACACTTTTTATTTGTGCGACGACATATCGGCAATTTGTCCGTAAGCATAATGAAATGTTTTTCGTTTGCCCTTGAACAAGTTTAAGTGCAAACATACAATAATACAAATTGCGAAAATTCACATAGGATAGAAAACCCTTTACAATTTCATAAAATAGAACCTAGTTTCTTACTGCAGTACCTAATTTATATACATGGTCTACAAAAGAGAGTTTAGAATCGAAAATGACACCAAGATCTTTTTGTTTGTCACACATTTGTTTACTCTGATTATTAAGTAAATATAATAATTATGCTGTCTACTTAAACTCAATTGGTTCCACTCGGTTACATTAAGAAAAAAAAAACGATTTATATCACATCTGGACGTTAAAGATAATTTTGAAGTATACGTTGTCGTTACTGCGAACTGAAGAATAATTTTAAACATCTGTATATAACACTCCTTCACGACATAATTTTGACGTCGTGTCATTAATAAACATACTAAATGGCAACGATCCTAACATATAGCCTTGAGGCACACCACAAAAAGCAACAATTTTTCTGAATGCAAAATCGCGATAATATACAAACTGGGTATACTTGTTAACAAGTTGTAAAAAAATTTACTATGGGAGAAGTGAAACCAAACGTACTTAATTTGTTTAAAAAGCGATCAAACGGTTGACCGTTCTGAAATAAAACTATGCTGACTTATCTGTGATCTATCTTGAAAGTAAATAGAATTATATACGAGTTTAAAAATTTTTGTCAAAGTTGTTCAATATTACAATTTGTGTGTGTGTTATAAATATCATGTTTCTCGCTTTTCTTATAGTTTGAATAAATTTAGTTTAGTTTTGGCCTATTGTTTTAAGTGCCTTTAAGACGTATAATTCATTAAATAATATGGAGAGGTGATGTGTCCTGCTAAAAGGAACTTATTCAGCGTCAGCGTGTTCTTCCTATGATTTAAAAAGCTGATGAAGAAAAGTATTTACGATTTCTTGTGGATCTCAGGGTATGATCATTAAACTTCAAGATGTTAGGAACTGTTGAATTCTTCATGTTGTTAACAAAAGACCGAAGTTGTTAGGACCTGAACAGATATTTTTTTTGCACATATCAAAAATACGTTTCTTATGGGAGTCTACAATTCCTCGTTTTACCTTATCTCTTTGATGTTTAAACTCACTTGTGTACAGCCATTTGATTTATTTTTTTATGTAGCGCATTTTTTACTTTAATATTGTAAATAAGTGCCTTGTTAAACCAATCGGATATTCGAAAAACTTTTTGCCTTTGGCTTAATATAGGCATACAGGCTGTTACAAATTCGCTTCTCACTGCAGGGATCTCGGAAACAGTAAGAGATACGAAGTAGCTTAAATGAGGGCAAAGTTGCATAATCAGGGGACCAACATTATGCCTCTAAAAAATTAAGGTTAACATGATTAGTTTTCGAAATATTCGAAAAAACCGAAATTTTGGAAATCCGTTTTTGTTTCATTTCAGAGGTGATATTGAAAAAAGAACATGGCAACTTTTTACCCTCTATCGAATGGCATAATCAATTTTTATATGTAACGTTTCGTCTCTCCAGGACCATCATCAACTTCATCATCAACAATTGTTTTGTTTCAAAGCCTTAATGTTCCTCACACGAAAATGTCCTGTTGCTTCTAGAAACAATAAGAGTAATTCTGCCATTATTTCTTAAATTAATTACTTTTTATAGATACCCCTTGCGGCGAATAAACATTACGACCCAATTACAAGCACCGTTAACCTGCGTATTGTCCTTTAACTGCGAGCAACTAGTAAAAAAAGCACGTTTAAGAGGCCTTTAATAAAAAATTAGACCGGAGTCGGTCCTGAATCACAAATTATTGAGGATATAAATGTATTATACGTCGTCTTCTCGTGACCCTCTTTTCGAATTTATAAGATTAGGCATGTGTGACGTTTTCTTAATTTTATTTTCCAAGTTCCTCTGGAATTTGCTCGATTTTTATATTCGACGTAACTTTTATTCGAGCCACGTGGAAAACTTACTTCATTAGGTACGTTTTTAAGCCACGAAATAGGTAAATGAAAAAAATTGTCTGTTTTCATTTAAAAATAAATACCTTTAACTGAAAACATGTTCAGAATCATACTCAATAGGTATATTTTTGTTACATATACGCCATTAATTATATCCAAAAAGTTATAACAATAGTATATTGTTATATTAGGATTAAAAGTGTTACTTTTGTGGCGAGCATAGCGTAGCCAAGCGGATGTAAATATTTTATTTTATCCGATTAAAACATGCTATTTTTACTCCAACCCAAAATCCCCCATTTAATTATTAATTGTGTGCTTTGAAATTATTCAAACCAAAGGATAATAAAGCAAAGTAGGTAAGTAGGATATATCGAATCGGGCGTGTTTTGAAGAAGAGGAATATCAACACAGTATTGTACTGTAAAGAAGGTGGCGGCAGCGTTTCCAAAGACCTGCAACAACGACCAGCTCCAAAGCCCCGGCGTGAAAAGTCTACATAGGACAAAGAGGAAGGCACATCAACACGAGGTTAAACGAACATAAAAGTCACCTAAAAAATAACAACTGGGAAAAATCGGCCGTAGCAGAGCATATGACGGACACGGGACACACAGTGTATCTCAGTGAAGCCAACATGGTGGTGAGAGAGAGAAGATTTTGGCCCCCGACTATACAGAGAAGCATTGGAAATTTACAAAAATCCGAACAATTTCAACAGGAATGGTGGCGTGGATCCTCCAGGTACATGGAAGAGAGTCATACGTGAAAGCAACCCACTGGAACGTCAACAACACGTAAACATGAGGTAACCCACCAGAACGTCATGGATCAGTGACCACATCAAATATAAATAGTGATAAGATTAGTAGATCTCCAGTTTCAGTATAACTTCTGAAGAAGAGAGCGATATGTCTCTCGAAACGTCAAGAGTTGTAAATCGACGACGTGGCAACCAGCCCGGAAATAATTCAATTATATCGATGTAGTCATGGATACTTTGTCAAACATTAGTCGCTATAATTGCTAATTGACTTCATTTGTGATTGTTTGTGGTTCAATTTGCTCTGTACTCTGTAGAAATGGAATCTAATGAAAATTTAGGTATACCTTGGATGTGCAAAAGAGGTTTCTTTGAATTGATTCAAAGAAACCTCTTGGATATAAAGAAGGGGATTGATATAAGCAAATATTACGTGCTTTCTGACAAAATGTACCGAAAAAATCGCGAGTATTTACAAAGGAGCAAGTTGATTGCTTTTTGAATAGTGCACCTGATAATTTATATTTGATGATAGTAAAGATGATAGATGAAGGTAAACGCTTTAAAAATAAAAGAGCAAAATTTTTAATTAATTAATTTTTTATTGGTTGTCCTAATATTGTAGGTTGCAGGCGCATGCCAATCTGACAAATTAGTCAATTTAACAGTTGATAATGTTGAAGATGTGAAATCCGCCTTAATTATAAAAATTACCAATACCAAAACCAAGAGACCACGTTCTTTTACTGTGCTGGGAGAGAATTATTTTAGTTTTTATCGAAAATATGTCGCTTTACGTCCACCCGGATTGGTAGAACGTCGATTATTTCTCAGATATGTTAGTGGAAAGTGTCATGGAATGGTGGTCGGAATTCATAAAATCAGTGCCGTCTCGCAAGAAGTGGAAAAATTTTTGAAGCTGGACCACTGGAAACATTAGATTGAACACGCATTACGACAAATGGGCCTTTATAACATCCTGCCCCCTCAGATCAGCTTGGCAAACCAGCGCAACCATGGTGGAACCGGGAGCTGAGCGAACTGAGGAGGCCAGGATATCGTTTAACAAGGTAAAAATGACAGAACAAGACTCAGATTGGGAAATATACAAAACCCACCTGAGACTCTTCAAAAAACTGGTCAGGAAAAGACAAAGGGATGCATGGAGAGTCTACTACGAGGAGATTGAAGACTACTCGCAGGCTGCTAGGCTATGTAAGATCCTTGCAAAAGAGAAAGATCATGATATAGATCTATTAACCAGAGGATGGCGTGAGAACCGCCAATCTAAATGAAAGTATGGAACTGCTGATGCGGACCCACTTCCCGGGATCCACATCAGTGGAACGGGAAGATTGGCCAGACGAAATTGAAAACCCACCTGCAGTCATGGATTGGCAGATTGCCAACCAAACTGTAACTGAGGACAAAATTAGATGGACAGTGCAAACCTTCTCACCCTTCAAATCACCAGGCATTGACGGTATATATCCAGCCCTCTTACAATGGGGCTCGGATGTTTTAATGCCGCACCTGGAGCGGATGTTTAGGCTGTGCTTTGCACACCTTTACATTCCAAAGATCTGGAGGGAGGTAAGGGTTGTATTCATTCCCAAAACTGGGAGGCTGGATTATACCTCCCCAAACGCGTATCGACCCGTCAGCCTGACCTCGTTTTTGTTTAAAACGATGGAAAAACTGTGTGAACGATACATAAGGGATAGTGTGCTTAAAGACAGACAGCCACACCCTAATCAACATGCATACACCCCGGGGCGATCTACCGATACTGCTCTCCATCAGGTGGTGGGTAGGATCGAGAAATCTTTGGACAACAAGGAGTCCACCCTGGGGGTATTCAATGACATAGAAGGCGTTTGACAAAACGTCCTTTCCCAAAATCAACTCAGCTCTCATGGAGAGAGGGGTTTCTTCCACCATCTGTAGATGGATATCAAATATGCTCACAAAAAGAGCTATACAAATCAGTGTGGGGGATGCCTCCGCGAGAGGAATTATTGCAAGGGGATGTCCGTAGGGAGGTGTTTTATCACCACTGCTGTGGAACTTAGTTCTAGACAGTCTCCTATGCCACCTTAACTCGGAAAGCATCTATACCATCGCTTATGCAGATGACCTCACTATGCTGATTAGCGGAAAATTCGAAGAGATCCTTTGCCAAAGAATGCAAACAGCCCTAAGAATTATTGAAAAGTGGTGTGAGGACCATGCTCTGTCAGTAAACCCCAGGAAGACGGAAATGGTCCTCTTCACGAGGATGGGGCCAACAAAAGCACCAACACTATGCTAAGCTTTGCATCTGATGTGAAATACCTAGGGGTTACGCTTGATGCAAAGCTAACATGGAATCTTCACTTTGAGAGAAGATTAAAAAAGGCGTACATATCCTATGAGCAGTGCCGCAAAACCTGGAGCATGAAACCAAATGTGGTTATGTAGATATATACTGCCATAGTGAGACCAATGTTAGCCTATGGGGCTGTCGTTTGGTGGCCGAAATCCCAGCAGACGACAGCTAAACAAAAGCTCAGCCAGGTACAAAGGGTTGCCTGTCTGAGCATAACTGAAGCTATGCGTACAACACCTACCATAGCAATGGAGGTAATGCTGTGTCTGCCATCTCTGGATATTTATCTAAGAGAAATGGCTCTGACAATCATGCTTCGCCTCGAGAACGTTGGCTTAAAACTGGATGTAGGATGTGGAGAAGTTAGAAGTCGCCTGTGGAATGAGGTCGTCAGGAAGATGCCCCTTCTGCAGGCAGACACTAACAGTATTTCTCCCCGGTTTGCATTTGACAAACCCTACACCGTACTCATTAAGAGACAGGAGGAGACCGCCCGTGGAGATGTAATTAGCGTCTTCACAGACGGATCAAAAAGGAAGGAGAGTGCAGGATGTGGAATATACTCTAGATCCCTGCACATCCAATATCAGTGGGCAATGGATAAGCATGCTACCGTTGTACAAACGGAGTTAGCTGGCATAACCATAGCCGCTAAGGAAATTGCCCGCAGGCATACTACGGGCAGAACCATTACAATCTACACGGATAGTAGACAAGCACTACTGACCTTGCTCAATCATAAGATAATGACTAGGACAGTATGGGAATGCCATGAAGCACTGGTTGTGGCCTCGGCCGCTAACAGCATATCTGATGCTGGGTAAAGGGACACGAGCGGTGCTATGGCAATAAAGAAGCTGACAAGCTAGCCAGGAGCGCATCGGGCCTCAACATTTTTGGACCCGGTCCCTCCAGTGTGCTTCCGTTGTCGGCACTTGCTGGAATTATTAAGGAAGACACCCACAAAGAATTTATGGAACGGTGGGATGAAACAATTAGCTGTCACTTCGCTAAGGAGCTCTTAGTGTATCCTACAGCCAAAAAATACCTGGCCATGTCTAGGTCAAATCTTCGCCTGGTGACAGGTATTCAAACTGGATACTGTTGGCTAAGGAAACACCTTTACAATATGGGGAAGTGTGAAACACCACTTTGTAGGGGCTGTGAACAGGAAGATGAGACGGTATTGCATATACTATGTGAATGCACTGCCGTCTCGTCAACAAGAGAGTCCATGTTGGGAGAACGCTAGCCTTCAATGGCCTATATTAGAGAGATCCCCCTGAGCAACGTCACCACCTTTTTCACTGTAATAGGCTGGCTGGCGGCTCAGGTGGATTGATCTCTCTAATGGGAGGATGTACAAGGGGCCCAATGGGGCCTAAATGCTGTAGCTTTGCTACCCTCCCCAGAATTCCAGATTCCATTTTCCAGAATAAAAACGTGTTGGACTGCTTTGAGAATTTCTCCAAGAATGAGGGAAATGGCAGTTTCAGTGGTTTATTCAATTTTAATACTTGTTCAAGCTGTGTATTTAATATCAATGTGGATAAACAAAAATTGTTTTAAATATTGTTGAATAAACTTCTATAAATTAAAACTTGATTAACACTTTTAATCCAAGGATCAAAAAGTGTCACCTTTAGCTCTTAGGATTAAAAGTGAATACTTTTGATGCTAAAATAGCATTTTTTTCTCGGTAAGAAAAATGTCAACCTTAGAGACTGACAGTAAAAAATGTCATAGTTTTGTGACAGTTGGAGAAAAAATACAGATTTTGAGAAAAAATATTTGAAGATTTGAAGTTACATATTTAATAGCATTACGAAGCTGGATGGCTGCAACCGGTTTTATTTGACAAATGCCTATTTTATTCAATATTACTGCACTTCTCATAATGCTCTTATTACTGTGGTTTATTGTTTAAATCATTCTTACAAATCTTGGAAATGGACTATGTGTATGGCAATACAGAATTCATGGATTATATTTTAATTTATAGCAGAGCAAGACTTTTCGCTTGTATGCAGAAGTCAGGTATTACAGTCGACCAAATTGCAGGAGCGTATAAAATAAATATATATTTTCAAAATAATTATTGAATTTACCTTTTTGATTTCTTTTTTTATTTGTTTATATCAATTGTACCGTAACCATTTCTTTTATAAATTGTGGGGCACCCTGTATAACTTCAGGAGGTCGCTCCTTCAAACATTTTAGATCGAAGAGCCTTAATGACCAAGGTCTTAAACCATTAGTTTTCTACATACAGGTTGTCTCGCTTAAATGTGATACAAGCCTGTAACTTCTTTATTATTTGACCGATTTCAGTTTTTTGTTTCGAATGTAGGGTAAAAAAACTATATAACTGTGATATTGTTATTTATTAATGGCCATTTTTTTACGTCATAACAGGTAATTGGTATTAACGATTTTTTTTCTAAAAAACAGTTTACGTATTCTCATTGAGCATCCCTTAAAACGTCTTATCACCAACTTTCATAAAATTCGATACATCTTTAGGTGAAAGCTGCATAAGTAGGTATGTATGTACATACATGCCTATAACTTTATTTTATGGCCAATTAAAAGAAAGCTGTTTTTGTACATATTGTGGAGTAAAAACACAATCACTATTTGATACTTGCAATTCTACGAATAACATTTCAAGAAAATAAAAAATAAAAAAAAATAAATAAGTACAGTGTCGTCATCAATAAAGGTTCTAGTGACATATGTCATACCTTACATAGAAGATGGTACAGCTTGTCATTAGGGCTAAAGCGTTTGAGAGTAGATAAGGACGTTGCAGGTGTGTGCAATCTTAAAAAATAACGAGCGTTCAAATAAAAACGTGGTCAAGTTGGTTCTGAAAATTTGGACGTAGGGCGTAGCGTATAGCAAATGAACTTAAACATCATCTGTCAAAGCGCTATATCGCCGCTATCAATTTGAATATTTTCGTTTTAAAAAGCGTTTAAAATGGTGTTTTCTCAAGAACAAAAAGTGTTTATCATAGAGTCCTACTTTAGAAATGGACGCAAGATTGATGGAATATGGAAGTATTCTATTGAGGAATGTTTCATAGAATTTCAAAATCAATTTCCCGGCGTTGTTGAGTACAAAATTTTTCAAAGTGCAGTTCAGCGTTGTGTTAATGTTTTTCGTGAAACGGGCAGTGTAACAAGAAAAGAAGGAAGTGGCCGACCTAAAAAGCGGACTGAAGAATTAAAAGAAAATGTCCAACAAATAATGGAAAATGCGCCAAGAACTTCTGTACGTGTTTTATCACAAATGGTGCGAGT
The DNA here is from genome assembly GCF_000390285.2 of Anoplophora glabripennis. Lineage (NCBI taxonomy): Eukaryota > Metazoa > Arthropoda > Insecta > Coleoptera > Cerambycidae > Anoplophora > Anoplophora glabripennis. Next base: position 350,248 of record NW_019416564.1, read on the forward strand.
ATCAGTCGGTACCTGCCACACAGTGTTAAAAAAAGATTTGCGTTTGTTCTCCTATCGTTTAACTTGTCAGCAAGAACTTCATGAAGTTGATTTTCCGCGACGGGCTGTATTTTGTGAATGGATTTTAAACAACTACGGTGAACTTCATAATATCACCTTTTTTTCTGATGAAGCCTGGTTTCATTTAAGTGGTTACGTAAACTTACAGAATATGAGAATGTGGTCTTCTGAAAAACCAGATAACTTTTTTGTCGAGGGCCCTCTACACGCTCAAAAAATTGGAGTTTGGTGTGCTCTTAATCGAAGGAGGATTTATGGACCTATTTTTTTTTAATGGTACTCTTACTGCGCAAAGGTATAGAGAAGAAATTATCGCTCCTTTTGTTAACCAGCTGGAAGAAAACGAAATTACAAACTTTTACTTTCAACAAGATGGCGCAAGGGCACATACGGCAGGCGAGACGATGAATATGTTGAGGGAAGTTTTCTAAAATCGACTAATGAGTCTCAATGCTGAACATGAATTTCCACCGAGGTCATGTGATATTACGCCGTGTGATTTCTTTTTGTGGCCTTACCTTAAAAACACTATTTTTGAACTGCCTATTCCTGATTTAAACCATCTGCAGGCTCGACTTATAGACAAGATTCGTGAAATTAACAATACCCCGAGCATCTTAGAAAATGTCTTTAATTCTTTGAGGAACAGGTGTGAAAAGTGCTTGGAACAAAGAGGGGGACACTTTCAGCAGCTGCATTAATTTATTGTTATAACAAGGAGGGGGACACTTTCCGCAGCTCCTTTTATTGTTTGTTATTGTTATCACGATTATTCTTTAAAATAAAGTTATATAGTCATTAACGTTATTGAAACTGACAGCTGCTATACAGCTCGTTGAGAAATGAGGTTAAGTTGGTCGCTATAAGCTACTCCCTACGTCCAATGTGTCAGAGCCAACTTCGACTACGTTTTTATTTGAACGCTCATTATATGAATAAAATAGAGGAATACTACTAAAAAACTCCAAACAATACAAAGATACATTATTCATGTAAAATACTAAATTATAATTACTTAAAATTTTAAATATTGAACATTTCATATTGGATTTGCTTTTATTAGTCCCCCGATATAAACAATGCATTTTTACGTCAGTCGATAGATTATGTTCAGTTATTAATTAAACAGAAGATCATTAACATCTGCGGCACCAAAGGGAGCAACAGATGATGCTATGAAACTGTTAAATTTAAATTTACAGGTGTTTTTGAATATTTAAATAAATACGTTGGGGATACAAGTGTGTACATCCACAAAGGATAAACTATATATAGTGGTATCTCCAGTACCGACTTTTTATGAAACTGTCAGCGCCCCCAGAAGGTGGACCAAAAAAAATTTTTTTTTATTCAACTTTTCATATTAAATATTTTTCAGTTTTAGATCGCTGATTATGATATGATGTTGATTATTATTAAATAATAATAATGAAAAATATATTTACAAAATTCTTTTTTCAAAGAAGAGCTTACATATGTATGAGTGATCGAATAAAATATTTTAGCAATTTTTAACACAAATATAAAATATTTCATGATTCTATGTAGGAAAATGATGTTCTCTATAATTCCCTTCTTTTGCAATAAATTGCACTGTAACGATATTTCGTTATTTTGTAACGATAATCCTATAAGTATACCTACGCTACATTTAAAAAAATATTACGTGTACGAGCACATACGAATGGATCTGCAACAACAGATGGCGCTATCTTAGAAGTGTCCGCACATTTTTGGTCTTTTTCTCCATAATCTTTGGTGTAATTATCTATAAATAATTGGCTGGAAATTTTTAATTATGCTAGGAATAGAGAAGATACAGCTCTTAAAAGGAAAATTGGAATTTCTATCATCTGTTTGTTTTGTTGTTTTCTAATGATATTATTCTATTCTGAAAAGAAAATAATTTCTGTATATGTTTTTTTAAAGGTATATATTTAGTGATTTTAAATTTATTGAATTTAATTGTATTCAGGTGTTTTTTAAATTTAAAAATTTTTGACTTGAAACTGGCTCGTTCTTCGAATAAAGTGAAATAAATGTTTTATCTTAGAATTCCTATTAATATAGCTTTCCAGTATTTCCGCCAAAGCCTGACAGATTTGTACATGAATTCAGGGAAGTTTTGTCTTCAATTACTAGAGACCGACCGATTAATCGGCTTCGGCATCAGCTTCGGCCACATTCGGCCATTATTTAAGCCTTCGGCAAAGAATCGGCTTCGGCCGAAATTAAGCCGAACTTCTCACCGAAGCCATTGACGTCGAGCGTCGACAGTCGACACGGACTGCAATATGTTAGATAAATGTTTTTGAACGCTGAGCAGTAGCAGTATTAGTATTAGTATTTTAATTAATTAATTTAATATTAAATTATTACAATTTGTTGTTTTATTTATTATTGTTTATTATATATATATATTATATTTCTAAAACATTATGCATTTATATTTGACCTGCTTTTATGTTATCTTATCATATTTTTGCTTTTAACTAACATTTTTTCAAGTTAATAAAAATATCGCGACCCATAAACCGAAGGTCGGCTTCGGCCAAAAAATCACATTCGGTCGGTCTTTATCAATTATATATATTTTACAATTTCAACACTCTGTATCTTGAGAAACTCGTAAAAGTTTTCACATATTTAGAAAATATACTTTAAATTTGAGTTAACTTACATATCATAAATTTAGAAGAAAAAACGAGTGTCAGTTTTTGTTTTTTCACGAAAAATATCAAACAATTTTACTAACTGCTTAGCGCAGCTTACAATCTCTAGTTTTCTTTGCTGTTCACATAATTGTACAGTTAAATACTTTCTCACTAATTATAAAATTAAATTAGAGTAAAAAGGAACATGTTTCCGCTCCTTACTACATCTCTTTGTTCCACAGTTCCTTTTCAATTTAATTTTGCAGAAAATTTTTCCTGATTACAAAGCCCACCCTAAGGGCAAAGGTTATATATAAATTAATAAAGAAACTTTAGAAGAATCTCTTTTATTTGGATTGGGAGGTATGAGTTACAACAAGCTAAGTCAAAATTAGGAAATATTATTTTATCCTTGTAAATAACACAAAATATATTAATTTGTTGGACTGTATTTTTATATTTGCGACTAGTTTATAAAAAAAATCATACAGAACTTTAGTTCTGTATGATTTTTTCCGATATTAATATTGCATTGTACTCTGCACAAAAAAAACTATCGGACTGGAATGCGCTTCATTACCCAGATTTCATTAATAGCATTGCAGGTTTGAAGCAGGAACGAAATTGCAGAGAAGTGATCGAACAGGGCTTAATAATGAACGCTCTGTTTAGAATTTGCACTAATTACTAAAAACACGTGCTTCCTGTTTGCCCACTAGTGGAATTGTTAGTTAGCAACACTTTCCTATAACTACAGGAATTTAGAACAGATGCTATCCTGTGCTGCATTTAGTAAACTAGTATCGTTAAATTGTTCTGCTTTTTAATTGTACCAGGCTACAATTTTACATCTATTTATACTTTATAACAAATTAGAAAATACAAACTTTATGACTGTTAGAGATTTATGATTTATGTATGATTTTTTAATCACATTTTTTATTAGTTTTGTAGAACAAAACGCTAATAATGAGATTTTAAGCTAAATATGTTATTAATCACAAGGAGTTGCAATTACAAACACAATGTTGCTATTTCAATAAACATTAAGCAAATCTTTAAAGTTTCCATCTGTCGTGGTAAGTGTAAGTTATGGATCAAAAGTACATAGGCGTCTTGTGCTGTTAGAACAGACCCTTCCAATCAAGCTTATAATTTAGCTTTAGTCGAGGATGTAATCTGCCAAGCGCTTATCAATATGTTTACCAATCTTGTTCTGTTTGAATAGTTATTAATCATAACCTTAAGTGTAACGAGCTGAGTATTGATTCGTACTTGTATGGTTTAATTGGCATCTCTTAAAGTAAACAAACGATTAGTGTTACTTTAAGCATACACAGGGTGTGTTGAATTACACAGGCCTAACTTAATCTGATCATAGAAAGAACTATTTGAAATAAGATAAACCAAATTAAAATATCTAAATTTAACTTTTTCTCTATACAGGGTATTGCGTATGAGTTTTATGAAAAATGTGTGGAACATCTATTATCCTAGCTATATGTCCCTAGGTATGTGGAATATATACTTTTTTTAGTAGGTTTATCTAATTAATGTTTTTTTAAATTACGTCATTATAGTATTAATAAACATACATCTATCTAAACTGCTGTCTATAATGTTCGCGTTATAGATAGCCCACATCAAAAACTTCAAACTAAATTTTAAATCTGCAAAACAAAGAAGACATAAATAATAAAATAATAGATAAATAAATACGTTTCTGCATATCACCGACTAATGGCCGGTTTCTGAAAAGGTAGATATTCCTACGATAGGCTTATAGCTTCCATAAATATGCAATAAATGTTTCCCAAACGTCCAGCAATAGCTAACGACCCAACAAGTTAACAATAACATAACCAGTGATTACTGAGGGGATATCAATTCCATAAGTATTTGACGCATGCGCGCCAAAACAATCTTGTAATATTTGAACTTTTTGGTAAGAAATATATACCTATTTATTATTATAAGTTGTAAGAGGTAAGTGTTGGTATATGCAATAAATAATTAAAAATAAAATAGGTCCCATTATTAATTTTACATTACATAATTTAAAATTGAATTACACATGCTGCTTATTCAGATTCCTCAGATGAAGAAGTTCTTGAAATTCTGAATAATGTTAATAAGGTACGCATTTTTCGAATCAGAAATAATCCTTATGAAGAGTACAGTGATAGTGTATTTCAACAGCGCTTTCGATTTACCAAAGAAACAGTAAATTATTTGACGGAATTAATTCGAAACAATGTTCAACCGACAATGCATCGAAATTATTCTTTATCAGCGTCTGAACAATTATTAATAACATTGAGGTTTTATGCTACAGGTATCAGTATTCATTCTAAAAAAAATATTCACCATTATTTTTGTAATATTTATCAGACAATTATCTTTTAAAGCTTATGTGGTAATTTTCTTTCCACTTCAAAGTTAAAAACTGAATCAAAACCACCAACCACCACAAAATATGATTGTAAAACTATAATATAAACGATAATTATGACATTGCTGGTAAAGTTGTTATTTGAAATAACAACAAGTAGTACAATTTTCAACCAGTCCATCTAGTGGTTAACTGTATAACTGATTTAAAGCATGAATAACTATTGATAGAAATGTATCCATTCATAACTTTCCAGAAACCCGTTTTAAATTATGAAACATTTATCTTTATGTGATCAACAGTTATTTGTTCCATAGTGAAATGTACCAGAAACTGGCCATAAATGAAGTTGGTTGAGCTGTAAACCAAATTAATTTGAGCCCTGAAAGTATGATGCGCAGTGGCAAAGTAGTAGTAGTTAAAGGCGGACCTATTTAATTTAATTAAGTGTTCATGTAAAGATGTAAAGTCACGTTACAAAACATATGAAGCTAATTAAAGATCGGAATTCACCAACACGCCACCCCAGGATAGGCTACGTGACGCCACATGACGAAAGTATGTGCATATACTTTTCCATTTCAATTCATGTGTCAGGTATACATTTTACCCACGCTACACGCCCTGCGACCCGACATGTGACGATACCAAATTCTTGGATGTTCCTACGCGTATTTATATATTCTATACGAGAGTAGAAAAAAATAATAATTAAAAAGGTATGACATCATGAGTTTATTTAATAGAAAATATGCGGTAGGAACCTTAGGAAGAAATAGGAAACAAATTGAATTTTTTTTTCACTCAACTTTCTAAAATTGTCGTCTAAAGTCAACAAGTTCCAGTCGCAGCAAATCTCGAAGCTCGAGCAGATGACACCGTCAGAGACCGATGCTGTTGGCAGAGGAGCCGTCGACGACGTGCTGCAAAAATACGAAACTCGCCTCAATTTCGAATTTCAAAAAATTACAAGTTATTCGAATATTACGGAATTCGAATTGGGGAACCACAAAATATTAACAAAAGTACTAAGAAGACAAGTCGATCATCAGTTGCTGTTGGTAAAATTCCAAAGATAGGTAAAATTCAGAGGCCACTGGCATAGGCCTTCGCTAGACAACCTCTACGGACCCATCAAGGACCGAGATTGAACGTCAACCCTGACACTTTCAGTTCAATAATCAGTGACGGACCCTGGTCAGTACATACATCTGTGCGTTCCAAAATTTAATTTGCTTTACATACAAGTTATTGATAATTAAACATAAGAATTTCAATAAATAACATAATTTTATAAAAGAGCAAAGTTGAGTTAAAGTTTCTCTTAAAAAATTGACATGAGCTCAAAATTCCCCTTGCTTCATAGCACACTACCACCCAGGTTTTGCTGACTCTGCGATGAAGATCCTGAAGGACATGCAGCTGCTAAAGCTGCCATAATCAAATTCTCCAAGGAGGTATCATCAGTACAAGCTCCTAAAGCTTATCACACAGGTGACATAAGTGCAACAGGCTCAGTGCTATCCTGAGGGTATACCAGAGTGGAAGAAGGCAACCAAACAAATTAGATAGTTTTCCGCATCTCTAGGAATCTACCTCGCCTCCGATGAAGGACAATCTGCTAGCGCGACGTTCACATCCCTAAGCGTTCTTTGGGGTTGGCGTGGTGGAAGATGCGTCAGAACATCACATTTGCTCCTTTACTGACGAGCAGGAGACGACAGTTTCAGTACCGCAGGCAATACATGGGGATCTTGGTAAAAAATCCGGCTCTCTCCATATTAGGGGTATCATATGAGAAAAAGATACGACAAACTGCTTCCAAACTGTCGTGGCGTGTGGTAGTGTGTTGCTAGTGGGTTTCAGCCTTTATTATTGCAAGCAAAATATTTTACGCATGCTTCCTTATCATCCAGATTTAAATCCCGTAGAGCTGATATAGCCATCATTAAAACAGAATGATGCAGAAAGGAATGTAGATTTTTCAATAAAACACACAATATGTCATGGACGAGTGACAGATGTGCTGCCAACACACACAAAAATTTGAGTAGGAATATATGCAGAATAAAGTGTAAGATGACATTATTATAAATTTTGTCTTATACAACGATTTTGAAAATGACAGTTGTTATGTTAGCGATTGTTAAAATATATACTAATTTAAATTTTACAAGTTAAATATTGTATTTACAGGTCATCAAACGTAGGAAAAGCCCTGAGAGTAAAGAGCTGTGCTAAATTAGAACACATTTAGAAGGAAAAGGATTAAATTTCCAGTTAGATTTTAACAAAATTAAATTTCCAACACTGACTGGAGTTGATTTAATTGCATGGCTTTAAGGACTTGTAATAAATCTATTTTAAGACTTAAAAAACATAATAGTGGACTAAAGCAGTTATAATTCTTTTTCTTTATTATATCCATCATTTAGTGAGAACTAAATTGGTGCCAAATTACCATCAACAATAATTGTACTTTCGCATATTTATGCTATGGCTATGGCCTATGCAATTATTATTAACTTTTCATCACTTTGGAAAAATGCAAATATTTTATCTACACCGAAAGTAAGTAATCTCACTCAAATAAATTAATTTTGACCTATTAGTATTTTGACTGCTATATTCAAAGAAATTTAGAGATTATTGAATATAACAATAAACAGTTGGGAGTGTTGAGTGTGAGGTTCAATATCTTTTGCATACTTGGTATACCGACGAACATTGTTCAACTTCATTCGACAGGATTTTTCAGAAAAAATGGTTTTGAACTTATTGGAATTAGCTTGATGACCTTAAAATAGAGTAACAAATTATGAGAGCTAATAATAAAACAAGTTTCTTTAAAAAGTTCTACCTCTTACTTAATTTTTCGTTTCGGGTTTTCGTTCATTGTACATTCGGCAATTCATTTTCTGATTATATTACATTGAACAAAGGTGTACCTCCAGGAATCATTTTTGGGCTATTACTTTTTGCTATATACAGGCTGTTAGAAATTCGATTCTCACTACAGGGATCACGGAAACAGTAAGAGGTACGAAGTAGCTTAAATGGGAGCAAAGTTGCATAATCAGGAGACCAAAATTATGCCTCTAAAAAATCAAGGCTCATTAGTTTTCGAAATACTTGGAAAAAACTGAAATTTTGGAAATCTGTTTTTGTTTCATTTCAGCCTTGTTTGAGGTGATATTGGCAACCTTTTGCCCTCTATGGAATAGCATAATCAATTTTTATATAAAACGTTTCATCTCTCCAGGACCATTATCAACTTCATTTTTTAAATACGATCCTGGAAATTTTATTACATTTTCTGCAAGCCTTCATGACCCCCAATACTGTACTGCCTCAGCCCGAACCAGATTCAGACGAAAAATTCATCTTCAATTCCTTTATCTAAACTTTTTATTTACATTTCTATATTGAATTATTGTATTCTCTAAGTGTCGTTAGACCCTGTGAAATCCACCTAGTTATTTAAACTAAATATTACCATCACACGTTACAATAAAACACTATTAGAGTTTCAATCTCCATCACCTGGTCATAATTCGATAACTTTTTGCGTCAAATATTATTACAATTTCAGTTTCATTATAACAAATTAATTCTTAAAAATGTACGAGGGGGAATCAAATATAAACGGTAATTTTACTATTTAGCTTAACACGTAATTCCGATCTAGAGGATTCGATGCTCGAGTGTTGTTTGGTTTATGAGGATGGGAGAAACCGATTTGGGTAGCAGCTGCGCTCTGTTCTGTCCACAGTACAGCCATGACTGAGAGCAAGGTACCTTCGTCTGTTGCACAACGCATCATCATAAAGTTTTTAACCAATGAAGGCGTTAAACCATCGGAAATTTTCACTCGTTTGAGGACACAGTTTGAGGATGCTACACTGTCTCAGAATCGAGTGTATACGTGGGTCAGAGAATTCAGGGATGGGCGAGAACATGTCGAAAATGAAAGTCATGATCGACGTCTACGAACAAGTCTCACAAATGACAACATCCGTGCTGTTCGAGAGCTTATTGAAGGTGATCGCCGGTTAACTATTGAACAAATCTCATCAGAATTGGGTATCAGCTATGGGAGTGTTCAATCCATCATCACTGATCAACTTAGCTTTAGAAAAATTAGTGCTCGCTGGGTTCCAAGGTTGTTGACCGAAAATCAAAAACAGGTCAGGTCGGAGATCAGTGAATCGATTTCGACAAGAAGGGGAGGTTTTTTTGAGGCGTATTGTCACTTATGATGAGACGTGGGTCCATCATTACACTCCCGAATCAAAAATGACGAGTAAGGAGTGGCGAAGAAAGGATGAAGGCTGCCCAGTCAATGCCAAAACCCGTCCCTCAGCCGGAAAAGTGCTTGCAACTGTTTTCTTTGACTCAAGGGGAGTTTTACTCATTGATTTTCTTCACGATCAACGAACAGTGAATGCGGTTTACTATTCTGAATTGTTACAGTCGACAAAAATCGCGTATCGAAGCAAACGACGGGGTATGCCCATTCGAGACGTCATCATCCTTCATGACAACGCCAGGCCACACACCGCAGTTTTGACAAGGGATAAATTGGAAGAAATGCACTGGGAAACCCTCGAGCACCCTCCTTATAGCCCTGACTTGTCACCCTGTGATTATTTTTTGTTTGCGCCCTTGAAAGAATCTCTTGGAGGCAAAAGATTTGAAAGCAATGAAGAAGTAGAGGAGTATGTGCGCAATTGGCTGACAACTCGCCCTCAAACTTTTTATGAAGAAGGAATATTCAAGCTTCCAAATCGGTGGCAAAAGTGTGTAGAGCACGGAGGTGACTACACTGAAAAATGTTAAATGTTTAGTTTGTGTATACCACTGATCAATAAATTTACTTTACAAAATTACCGTTTATATTTGATTCCCCCTCGTATATGAACTAAAACTCCAAATGAATATTATACTTTAAAAAATTACAGTAAATGTTCAAAAACGTTTTCGTTTTGGCAAATGTTGAAAATGATGATAAGCATAATATGATCGGAATTTATTAAACCTGTAACCGCAACTGTGAAAGACCATGTCAGATGTATTTGTATGCCTATCCTGAAAAAAATTAGATTGAAATTTGTTTGAATTTTGAATTTACTCAAGAAACCTAGAAATAACTATGAGCACGGGATTAAAACTCTAACAATGTTTTATTGTAAGGTGTGATGGTAATAGTTTAAATAACAAGGTGGATTTCACAGGGTAAAACAATGTAAAAAATAGATAAATTTAAAACGAATACCTTGAAGATGAATCTTTCGAGACAAAACGTCTGCACCTGGTCGATCTGAGGCAGTGCAGTATTGAGAGTCATGAAGGCTTGCAAAAAATGTAATAACATTTCCAGGGTCGTTTTTAAAAAAATGAAGTTGATGTTGGTCCTGGAACGACGAAACGTAACATATAAAAATTGATTATACCATTCGATACAGGGCAAAAGGTTGCCATGAAAAAGTGTTCTTTCAATATCATCTCAAACAAGGCTGAAATGAAACAAAAACCGATTGCAAAAATTTCGTTTATTTTTCAAATATTTCGAAAACTAATCATGTTTTTTAGAGGCATAATGTTTGTCCTCTGATTATGCAACTTTGTCCCCATTTACAGCCTGTATAGTGCTAATTTTTTGTAAATTTTTTCATTATGTGCCTAATCTTCGCAAGTACGCAGATGATACGTAAATGTTTTCGTTTTCCCTAAAATGCAAATAATATCAACCAAAACCTAAAAAACGATTGATGAAGTTTTGAATGAAACGAAGTTCCATTAATAATATTTGACAATGAATAAGTGTATAATAATAATAAAAGTAATAATTTTAAGGTCATAAATCGAGTTGAATTAATTCCTTCGACATGTGTAAAAATTCTAGAACTATATGTTGATACAAATCTCAAGTATGAAGCGCATATGTCATTTGTGACAGAAATGTTAATATAAGCTAAAAATGCTCCACATGCACAAGACTGTCTTTCACCTGAAATTAATTCTCTCACACTTTAGTTTACTATGACATTTCGTATTGGCCAGCACTTACAATAAAAGATATAAACAGTCTCCAGAAATTATAAACATCTTGTCTAAAATTTGGATCATATGACGCCCCTGTTAAAATTATAAAATTAGATGAGGGATCCATTTAGCAACATTATAAGATTATCTCTTGGGGACCTACCTGCAAAAATAACTCATGGTGGTAGTTACCGTAATAAATCTGTGTCAACACTATTCTCCTACGTTGCAATGTTCTTTTATCATCATCATCAATCATCATCATTTTTATTTTATTGCATCTGTCGAAATGATACTCGCAGTTAAGTTATATCAGTGACTGTAACAAGAATTCTTGTTATAGTCACTGGTTATATCTATGTCCGAAGTACATCTGTAGGCGTTTAAAAACTTTTACTATATTTGATGACCTATACATCTTTTTATTTGTATTTGACATATGTAAGTTTGTTAAATTATTAAATTATAATGCAAATTATATCATAAAATAGTTTTATGACATAATTATTATCATTTTCTTAAAATCTCTATAAAAAGTTATAAGAGCTAATACCTTCATTTTTCATAATACTTTATGATAAGCAAGCAGCAATACGCACATCTATCTAATCTAACAGCAGGTACTTCTTTAATGAGGGCTCAAGTGAAATTTGTTTAGTTTCAATTATATTTCGTCGCAGTAAGCACACGATTTTTGAATACACCCTGCTAATTTTTACCTAGGACTGTACGACCGGGAATGGTCCCCTTATACCATTAATTTCCAACTCTAGAACTTTCTAACGCTTACCACTGCTATTTCACAAATAATATCTCACCAAAGGATAGGTATTAATCACATTCTAATTGAAGAAAATTTAAATCTGGACCATATATAATCTCATGCGAATGCATATTTTACCCGGAAACGGCAAATATGGGTCGTAGAACTCGCCGGCTTTGTCCAATTTGCTTTGAAGTGCGAATCGTCGTGAAGTCCAGATCCATCGCTTCCAGGGAATTGGAAATATGTTGCCTGGGATCGATGCGCTCTGCGGATTATTAGGTTTTATTAGGGGGTTTTTGTCAAAGGCTGTGAAAAATTACCGGGTTTGCTTGTAGCCCCGTTGAGACAAAGGAATTTACGAAAGCTCCTTTATGGTGGCAATTAAATGTTCTTTCAAAGAAACAAAGCAAAAAGTACATAAAGCCTCGAATTGATCTATTCTAAGTGGTTAACTTTCGTGTATTTATTTACAATCAGTTATATTATGTGTGTTTCTAACCTTTGAAATTATTGCTATTACAGTTCAGAAAAAAAATTAGTCCCGAAAAAATATGTGCCATAAATTATTACACCAATTTTATTTAAATAGTCATTACTTTGCATTAATTAAACAAAAGCAATAACATGAGTATGAGAAGAAAATAGTACAGTGCCTTCATAAATGTCCGAATCCCACGTGATCGCTACCGTTAGGCAACCACATTTCCAATAGAGTCAGTTGACTAATACAAAATTCCCTAAAGACAAAAAATGAATCCAGTGGAGTACATATTACAATTCTTTACAAACATTGAACTATAATTAGCAAAATATGTTTCTTTTTTCATTGGAAAATAATTATTTTTTACATTTTTACTTATAAAATAATCGTACTCCTATAAGATATTTTGAATTTTTATCCCATTTAACAAAAATTTATTATATGAATCTTTATAATAGATTTTCAAAATCTTCGTTTTCCAAACATAAATTTACGTTTCATGCACTCAAAAACGCGTTCAAGATGAATCGGAGTTATAATGTTTATTTCACGTTCATTGCTGTTTTTCAAATGCATGAAGAGGATATAATCAATCTATCACCATAAAATTCCTGAAAATATCTTCCTGAAGATAGTTTCTGCTGCAGTATGTGCTGTAGTTCCATCTTCTTGAAAATACACATGCTGCAATTTATCACCATGCATTAATTCCCGGGCTTGTTGTATAATGTTACAGTATCGTTCTCAATTTATTACTTCTCGGAAAAAATTGGGCCTATTATATACCTTCTTGAAACTGCTACTGATACCTATTATGTATATATCATCTTGAAACTGCTACTGATACCTATCTTCTGAAGATGTAACGGTTTTTCAATAAAATTTTGCAGATTTTCTGAAGCCCAAATTCTATATAACCAGATAAATGTACCTATGCCTCTCTGGATTAAAAGGTCTGGTCTAAGAAATTGTCATCGTTTAAATGTTTATTATACCTTCCGCAATATCGTACTCGTTGGTTGTTACACAGACAAAATAGCTATCGCCACAGACCGCTACTGGAATAGGCCAGCAGTCTTAAATTACCGAATTGCCGATAGAGTACACCACTAGCAGAATTTTAGGAAGAATCAAATGCAGCGGCCCGAATTGCTACGCGTATCCTAGCAACATATAAACAGCGCTTTGGTAATGTTGCCAGGCGTACTTATGAATTTCTTTTGTACACTTCTTTATCAATATATGCTTTTTAACGTTACTGTTTTTACTTAAATGTATAGTGTATGTATTGATAAAAATGTTTTTAAAGTATCAACGAATATCTATGTAGTTTCATATGATATTCTGCAGCAGTTCTCACAGTTAGGTTATTTAATCATAATTTCGTTAATTAGCTACTATTTTCATTTTTTGGTATTGAAATATTGCAGAAAATATATTTCCAAATAAATAAAATTCGTAATGATATTTTAAAAAGCTTGTAATATAATTGTAATTATAATTGTAATTATATTTTAAACAGCTTATAGGTATAATTTTTTTAATATTTGGTTATGATGATAAATCTATTTCATATTGGTGGGTTATTAGCACGTCGCGCGTCGGGGAATGGTACAGTTTTTTTTTTTGTATTTTGACATCCACTTATAGTTTTAATAATTAAAGATAGAAAAAAACTTTAAATACAAATGTACGATATTTCTTTTATTTCTTTTGACATCACAATTTGCTGGTATAACATATATGTTTAAAGTAAAAAAATCATTAAAAAAAATAAAATTCATCCTTATTGAAAAAACAAACAACGATTTTTATAACTAACCTTTACAACAACATCAGGAGAATACCTAAAAACGAAATAACATTAAAATACCTACAACTTTTACAAATCAACATGCAACTAATTGTGATGATACAGTTGAAAATATGCTTTAATTTATTATTTATTGCTTCAAAAACAAATTCAGAATTATCAAACATTTCGTTCTGTATTTTTCCTTTCAATGCTTGTAAATTTTGAAGTCTTTAATAATATATTTTGTTGAAGTGTCCTCACAGAAATATGTGTAAAGGACTGAGATCGGGGCTGTTTTCTGGCCACCTAAGGTTTGTAATAATATTTTTTAGTGTTCGTTGACAGGATTCGTCCTCCAAAATAAATTTGCCGAAATTCCTGAAGAACTTTTGCACATTATTGTTATTTGAATAATACAGTTTAATTATGTTTTATTTTAATAAATTCCATGTATTTTTAAAGGAAGGTTCGTTTCTGTCGTTTTTGTCTGATTGTGTGCGAGAGAGATAGAGTTATAGTATGTGATAGAGATAAAGAGACTTTGTCCTCATAGAGGGCATTTCTCTCTCTGTTTCTCTCTCTCGCTGCTACTTCAGGAGTCTCTGGAGCTTCCCCAGCATTTTCAGGACACCTATATAGGGAGGAAACGGGTGGCCTTTTTAGCCTTCGTTATCGAGCTATGATGTCACAACAAAAACGGTTTTTGCTTGTAACTCGGAAATGGCTGGAAATAGAAACAAATCTCCCCTTGGTTCTGAGTAGAGCACTCGGTGGGTGACGCAGAGCGGGGTGTCACAATATATGAATGAAAAAAAGAACAGTATTTGCTTGTACCTAGGAATTACTCAAACTATCAAAAAATCTCCCATGGCTCTGATTGGTCATCGAGTGAAAAACGTCAGAAGACATGTCAAAAAAAAAATCGGGATCAACGGTGTGTGACATCATAGAATAAGAAAGTGTTTATAACTCGGAAACGGTGTGTTAAACCAAAAAAAATATTGAAAAAATCTCCTCACACCCCTGGTTCTGATTGTCCCTTCTGTGTTGAATGCAGAAGGTTCGAAGGCCGTATGTGGAAAATAAATTTCGGAAACAAGAGGTGTGAGGTGATAGAGTAAAAAAGGTCTTATAACTCGGAAACGGCGGGAGCGTTTAGTCGAAAAAGTAATTAAAAAAATCTCCCCACACCCCTGGTTCTGATTGTCCCTTCTGCGTTGAATGCAAAAGGTTCGAAGGCCGTATGTCGAAAAACAAAAAAGTTTGTCAAAATTTACAACAGCGAACGCATCATCTTATCTCTGTAAGGGATCATTGATTGATGATTTGTTGCTTTTTTTTTAAATAAATTCCGTATTCAACTACTCCTTAAGGTTCCAGCCATTTTACATTGTGTTAATTTTTTTTATAACACCTTGTGCCACAAATATGAGCACTATCAATGGCATCCGTGTGTCAATAATTATAACATTTGTGTCAGTAATTATTTTACCTAACTAAAGAAATCAACAATAAGAGAGCAGTACCCATCTAAGGATACACAACCTGTATAATACAATTTTTTTAAATATAGGTGTTTTTATCGTATGAAACTGGAAGTCGACGCACAAATCTAAAAACATTAATTTCAAGTTTTTGAATTCTCCCATTCCAAGGTGATATAAAATAAATAATTAATTAGGTACATTCATAGTTTTAATTCTAACTTGATTTATTTTATTTAGCATTTATCACAAATGTGATTTCCAAACAAAAGATAAGTTCCATATCTCTTTAATTACATAATTGAATGCATCGAATTTATTTGGCAATTATCATTTGGCAACAAAGCCACCGCTAGATTTGCCGCCTATTACCAAGTAGAAGAGTTACCACGCTAAATTTTATAGCTGGAAGCCGGCTAAGGACACCCTGCATCCATTTTAGGCTGCCAATTTCCATCATTTAACAAGCAGTTTGTGGCGATAAGCTATATTGTCTGTGGTTGTAATCAGGAGGACGTAACTTTTGCACAATAGAAACCTTATGCATATATAGCTTGCTGCTTCTTTAATGCCTTGTGATGTCAGCCTTCTGTTTGGAAACCTTCTGCCGTACTCGCGTTCTGCCGCGCAGCATTACCATCGCAAAAGCCATAAACAAATCATCATATCATAATTGTTCTACATCAATAATGTGTATTACTGATTACGTATTAAATTATTATTTAATTTTTTTTTGTTTAAATTAGGTACTATGAAATTGACCAAAGTGGGATTAATTCAAGAGCGATTTTCTCAGAAACCGTTAAAGATAACAATTTGAAACAAGAGTAACTTTTTAACGTAAAACAGTTCGGGAAAACGGAATTTGCTGTCCAATTTGTTAAAAAGTCGAAGATGAAAAAGTTATACACGCAAAGTACCAAGGGCCCCTCCGTACCCACCCCAATGGACCTTGTGGAAATAAATGGATTAGTCCATCAAATTGCTCATCAAAATTTAGCTGTGTATACCAAATTTCATTGATTTATCACAACGCGATTGAGAGATATTGCAAAAAAATTATTTCCATTCCTCCCTCTTCAATGGGTCCCTGTGCCCTTAGGAAGCATTTCCGGACCCATGTTCATATGAACTTTTTTACTTAGTTTTGATCATAGAATCGGTATGTTCAGGGTTGGCAGCTATTTATGAGACACCCTGTAGATAGATAAAGCGAATTATTGAAGAAAGGTAAGTAACAAAAGAAAAGTTTAATATATAGAAAAAAAGAAAGATGTATGTCATAAATAGTATGATAAGAAGTCTATGAACAAGTAGTGGAAGAATACTCTCTATTAAGTAGAAGAGAGTTAGAAAAATGGTAAATATTTTAAAAGTAAAGAGTATGTTTCTGTTTATATCTTCCAAACCAGTTGTATTACCTAATAAGTGCATAATCTGAATATGACAATGATAGATGAGACAATTCTGGAGCGGAGATTTAGAGGTATCATCCTCTTCTGCGTTATTGAAATTTTTACAAAAATGTTGCATCTTCTGGGAGAGCAGGGTAAATTAAAAAAGTCACTCATTTCGATAGGACTCAACATATTTAGTCATGTTGGCTTAATAAATGATTTATTCATATTTCCTGAAAATTAATGTCATCTTTAAAATTTAACAAAAATACGAGGTGTTCTTATAAAAAAGTTCTGTTGATTCATTCTGAGGCTTGTTTAATTATACAGTTCTTTAAGTGCGAATATTCATTAGACTTCATCATCGGCTTCGGAATCATGGAAAATTTGATAAAACCCTATCTAGTCTTCAAAATCTAGATCTATTTCAATAACCGAAATAGAACAGCAAATGGGAGAAAATACTGGAACTAGCGCTAGGCCGATTAAATTCAAGTAGATTTTACATTCTTGTTTGGAGAATCTTTAGAGAATAACTACTGCACCTCTCTACATTTTAACGCGTACAAATGCCCAATCCGCCAAATCGTGATGTCAGATTAACATTTTGCATATGGGTTTTGACAGAACATGTTTAAAATCATTATTCTTCATGGAAGAACACGCACATTTGGACTAACCAGAATCACATGCAGTTATTGAAACCAGACATTAACAAGTGTTTAGTTTAAATCTGTATTGGCACTATGGAAGACAGGTAAAAAGGACCTATTTAAATGATCCTGCATATTGTAATAGTTTGCTTTCCCTTTGATAAAACCAAATGTTATCAAGAAACTAAACCTGTAAGAGAAGAGACAATACACCAACCATATCCTCAATATCCAAATGGATATTTATACTGTTTAATGTTTGGGCAAAGAACAAGAAATATATATGCTTTTGCTGCGGCACATCTGTTTGTAACTAAATGCTTGAGCTTGTAGGAGGCAGGATGATGCTACTGAAGAAACCAAAACTGCAGTCACTTGTGTAAAAGTTAATACCCAAGTTCTTGGAGCACTTTCGCTACACTCACTTGATATTTTCATTATTAACAATGGGATATGACTTCCCTAGTCAGTTACGGGCAAAAGGGAACTATCTCTAAGATCGGCTACCCATTGACTAAACCTTACTTTCCTCTCGATCTAAGACACATGTCACTATTTTTTTAAATTCTTCTATCCATAAATTGTGAGACAGTGTACATATCGTCAAGAAGGGTTTTCAAATTACGGTTTGCAGTTTTATTCAAAATGGTGTGTGCTATTCAAAGAAGGACAAGGGCACTTTTTCCAAGTAATTCACCCTGCACTTTCAGAAAGTACTACTTAAAGAAAAGACAGTGTCATTATACTCAAATCATGCAGTCTTAGTAAGTAATATTATGCAATTTGATTTGATTTGGTTAACTTGTTTAGAAGATATATACGAATGCGGATTTCTTTTAAGAAAGCTTTAGCACCCTGTGTCTCGGAAATAAAACACTTCTTTTAACGTAACGGAAGATGAGTCTTGAGTTGATTTTTAAACCATTTTACAAAAGACGGAAAGGGATTTTCGTATCCGCCTTGGACGAGCTACAGGACAAAGTTTACACTTCGCCTTGGGAGAAATTTTATTATTCTTCTAGTGCAGATAATTAAATTAAGGAGGCTTATTCTGAATTCATTTGGGAGCGCCATCTGTTTAGGCCTCCCCGAAGAAACCCGTCTAATTAGGTCGTTGTAATTATCCGCATAATATATTCTTTCCCGCTGCCAGGACCTATTTAAATATTTAAGGCCCGATATCATATTTATGACTTCCCGGCCTCGCTGGGGAGGCCCTATTTGTTTAGAAGGTTTTAAAACTCGTTACAAACTATCTATTATTCATGAAACTGCGCCTCGATGCCGAATTTCGAATTTTAATGGGAAATTATAATTATGAATGTCTCGCCCCCGCCAAAAAACGTCAACGGTAAATAATGGTGCTACCAGTTCGTTAATTATTCAGCAGTGACAAATATTTGTGCCCTACAGTAGAGACGAATCTCGAGGGATGGTATTTGTATCTATTTTTGCCCAATTCATACGACGGTGATATTAATTTGGTATAATACGAGGTATGATTTATAATTTCTACCTGTGATTTATTTCATTGACATCTACATCAGAATTTTTCGGGTGAAGTAATTCCCATATAAAACTGTGTATATTACACATAGACCTTACTAGGTCAATCATATTATATAATGGTATTAATAGTGACGTTTTTGCCACTTTGACAGCGATAAAAAGGTGCGTAGCTTTTTATCACCAATAAAGACTCATGATTGTTCCTCTTAAAGTCTAAACTAAACTATACTTAGTAGGCGCACGTCAGTTTAAAATGTTTCCTGTCATTAAAATTATTAAGTATTGTTGAAAACGTGGGTATAAAATATTCATAATATGAGTCGCTTTGGAAAAATTTCTACAGAACAAATTAGAAAAAACAGAAACATAGATTTCACAATCCACAAAAACATTAAATCGTCGATATGGAGACAATTTATGGAGTTTTGTCAAATTTGAAATTACGAACTGTCAGAAATAACTCCATTAGAGAATACATACAGCGTGGTAAAAAAGTTCTGCATAAAATTCATATTTTCGTTAAACAATTTTTTTTCGAAAAACGGTGAGACCCGTCGATTTATATTTGATCTAGGGCACCTTGTTATTTGGAATTTTTTTTCGATATTCCACTTACGGCAGCGATGACATATTTTTTTTTTAAATGACAACGCATATTTTTTTCGTTCGAAATTGATGACAGTGATAATTATCTAAAAATGACAAAATTACATTTCAAACGAGTAAAATTACACTAATGTTTGTGTAAGTCTAGCGAAATTGTTCGAATTGCCCACCCTGTACCATTTGGCATTGTCCTAAGCGTGTGTAAACGCCGTCTACACTTCGTTCAAGCATTCCCGGGTCGATTTGATTTATTTCAAAACGAATACGGTTTTTAAGTTCTTCCAAATCACCTGGTCTGTTTGTGTACACACGCGATTTCAAATAGCCCCACAAAAAAAGTCTAGAGGTGTTAAATCAGGCGAACGCGGAGGCCACTCGATTGTTCCGCGTCGCCCGATCCACCGGCCAGTAAACGTGTTATTCAAGTACTCCCGTACTTGCACTCCATAATGGGGCGGTGCACCATCCTGCTGAAACCAAATTCTTTCCTCAGGAATATCAGGATCCTCGTTGTTCGGGAATAACTCTGCTAAGCTTGGGACCAAATCGAACCGCAGGAAATCCAAATAGCGAGCAGCAGTTAAATTTTCCTCGAAAAAATACGGGCCTAAAATACGACGCCCTATTATTCCCGCCCAAACGTTCACCTTTCGGGGGTGCTGATGATCTACTTCTTGCACCCAGTGCGGGTTTTCCTGAGACCAATACCGGCAGTTATGTCGATGCACCGATCCATTAAGATAAAAAGTAGCCTCGTCAGAAAAAATTATGTTCTTGAGGAAGTCGGGGTCTCCGTTACATCGATGCATTAAATCTTCACAAAAGTGGAGACGGCGGTCTGGGTCGTCCTCAGTCAATGCATGTATCAAGTGACCCTTATAGGGGTGAAATTTCTCTTTTTTGAGAAAGTTCACCACAGTTACATGTGAAATATCATTGTTCAATGCAATCGACCTTGTACTAGAATGAGGGTTGTCCTGGAGCTCCACCAGGATATTCAATCTAGTTTCATCATCTACTCTAGGACGACCCGCACGAGGAGCATCTTTCACACTACCAGTTTCCTCAAACCTTGCCAGTACCCTACTAACCGTAGATTGCGTAATTGGTGGTCTGTCAGGGTACGTTGCATTAAATAATTGGCAAGCTTCTTGATGGGTTCGTAACTTATCGCCGAAACCAATCATCCTCAAAATATCAATTCTTTCGCGTTCACTAAGTTTTGCCATTTCGAATTAAACGATTTCACCAAAGAATGTTAAATCGGTACTGATTTTTAGTCTTCAATATTTCAGGTAATCTACTCCTTTCAAGTAAACATTTCTTTGGATCTTTTTTTTTTGGGGAATTTATCGGCAAACTCGAAGACAAAAAGTCGACCTTAATTTGCTACATACTATTTGGATTTTGTGCGGTTGAACTTGGTTCTAAATTTTGCAGTTTAATCAGGATCCTGACAATATCTGATGAATAATTCCGCAAATATTACATAACACCAGTTGCAACTTAAGTTATCTGAAATGCTTTCTGCCGAATAAATTTTTTTCTAAGGCATTTGATCCGTAAACAGCAAATTATTGCATTCAAGAACTTAAGGTGCATTTTTCTAAAAAAAATTGTTATGTAAGACATCGAAATTTTCACACCGTTGTTTAGATAATTATCACTGTCATCAATTTCGAACGAAAAAAATATGCGTTGTCATTTAAAAAAAAATTATGTCATCGCTGCCGTAAGTGGATTATCGAAAAAAAAATTTTTCCACATAACAAGGTGCCCTGGATCAAATAAAAATCGACGGGTCTCACCGTTTTTCGAAAAAAAAATTGTTTAACGAAAATATGAATTTTATGCAGAACTTTTTTACCACGCTGTATATAGCAGGTATGTTAAAGGACTGGACATATAATGTGAAAAAGAAAACTGGAGAAGATTACAAATAATATCCAGTTAAAACAATCTGGATTTCAACTGCAAAAATAATTCAAGAAAAATATTCCATTGAATATAACATTAAATTTGATCCTTTTACCGACATAACTTTTAAAGAGGCTTGTGATGCAAGAAACAGTAAGAGAAAGGAATTACAAGCTATTCCAGAGAAAAGAAAGGTATGTTCTGTAGCAATGGACAAGGAAAATATATTAACAATGGCAAAATTGTGTAATATAAATGAACCAGAGCAATTACAAATAAGATTCTTTCATATAGCTTCTTCCGAATTGACTTGGAGGGGAGGAGAGGCTACAAACTGTAAAATTTGCCATTTTAAAAGTGAAAAAAATCAAGGTGGAATCCCAACAGCGGATCGAAAAAATTGACAAACAGCAAATGGATAACAAAAAATAAGAACGATAAAAATATTTGTCCAGTTAAAATGTTAAAATTAGTCTTAGAAAAGAGAAACGAAAACATAACATCCGATCGACTTTTTTTAACTCCAAATCCCATTTGGACAAACACAGATTCTAAAGGTTGGTATAAAAATGTTCCACTAGGAATTATATCTAGATGAACAAAAGAATCTGCAGCTAAAATTGGATTGGACATCACAAAATAAAAAATAAGATATTTAATATCCTCTCCACACACTTGAATAGCTGGAAGCAGCAATTGAACATGAAATAAACATTATAACACCAAATGACCTTGAATGCAGTTTCGAGTGCATGAAACGCCGAGTAAATTTTTGTTTGGAAAATGAAGGCGGTCATTTTTAATATCTATTATAAATTTAATTAATATAATAAATATTTGTTAGGTGAGTAAAAAACTTTCTGTTTATGTTTGTATTGTAAATTAAATTAATTTATTTATAATTTATATTTAAATATTGAGAAAAAATCAAACTTTTTGTATTTAATTTATTATTTTCATTACCTCTAAATGAAAGTGTATTACAAAAGAGCTTACATTTTTTAAAGAATTATCTTCAATCAAAAAATACTTTTTCAGAAATAGAATTAGAATAGAATGGGATAAAAATTCAAATTATTTTGTAAGTAAAAATGTAAAGAATGATTTGTTTCTAATAAAAAAGAAACATATTTTGCAGATTAAAGTTCAAAGTTTATAAAGAAATGTAAAATATACTCCACTGGACTACCATCTTTTGTTTTAATATTTGACTACATTGTAAGTTTGGTTGCCTAATAGTCGCGATCACGTGAGACTCGGACATATATGAAAACACTATATAAGCAGTCAGTTTAATAGATTGAAAAATTTGTAAGTTTTTTCATTAGATTTTATTTTATTTCAGATTTTATTTCATGGCATTTCAAAAAGTTTTGAGATTATTTACCAAATTTTAAAATCTTTGTTACATTACATTCCTCTAAATAATACAGAAATTATAGACAACTTTTCTTCTCGAATTAAAATTATTATTTCCAGATCTTTGATCCATAAGTAGCATTTAGAGATTACGGGACACTTTAATCTTCACACTCGAGTTAGCGGCTTCATCAGACGTAATTTTGAAAAGAAATGTAATTAAAACTATACCCTATCCACTACATTTCTCCAGAAGACTTGCATTTAATTTAACTTGTAGAAACTTTTAATTGCATTTTATTTTTTGGGGTAAACAGAAACTTCGTTATATTTTTCAATTAAAAAAGTTTTATCTCCTCCGATATGTAGACCATAATTTAAATTTGATTTTTAGCCAGTGGAGATGAAAGAAATAGTTCCGCCTGGTTAACTGTTAAATTGATAAATTGGATAATATCCGACATAGTTTGGTTAATAATTACTTGCAAAAATGTTAATATTGCAGCGAAAGTAGCTCTAGCGTGTTTTGTTTATTACACATTTGTTCACTTATTAGTTTCACGATGGTTCTAGAAGTTTAGAAACTCAGATATTGTTCTATACTGTTCTTAAAAACCTATCAAAATTTCGAGAAACGAAATTTTTTAAGGTTGAGTTACATTTTGTTGTTGTGAAGTGTTAAAGTTGTTTATATGCTGTTGCATATTAAATAAAAGAAATTTTGAACAAATTGGTGTCAGAAGCGAAATTTTGAGGATTATTAGTTTGAAAAGACAGTGAATTCCAGTGAGTACAAGATCTAATGTAGTAAGAAATGGAAGAGTTGATGAAACAGCTCATAGAAATGATGATGGCCATGAAGACAGGACAAGATACATTAAGATCTAACATGAAGACAGGATAGGACCCACTGGATATGCTAAAATCCGATATGAGATATATAAAATATAACATAAAGAGGCAATTAGGTAAACAAGGCAGTGGGATGAATAGTATCAAAAAATAAATAGATAGTCGATGTTACAACATAGAGAAAGTAGTGAAAGAAGAGATTACAGTTTCAAGGAAAGAAGTAGAAGATATGAAGAAAGAATTTGAAAAAGTTAAAACGAGGCATGACTCCGCGACGGGAAATGTAAAAAATTAATAGTCTCAAGAAGGTTCAGCCAATATTCAACCCCCAAATGGTAAATCCTCTTGAAGAGGAGGTTATAATCTTAGTCTTGACTTGACTTAGTTTAGACTTGAGAATATAAAGGATATCGGTCTATAACATGTATAACCAAATTTGACTACGCCTTGTCAGATTTCAACCTTGCCATCCAAGGTGCAGTGCCTGCCAGCTTGAAGATACTGGAATAGAAGGTGAAAAACTATCCTTGAGCAATCAAGGACTTGAAATTGTTTTAAGAATCTTTTATTGGAATAAAAGGATGTATTTGTTCCATCTGAAGATGTCTTGAGAAAAACTGGCATAGTCTGGCACAAAATTAATACTGGTGAACATTAAGCAAAGTCCAAGAATTTTATTGGCTAAACAAAAGGAAGTGGAGAACCTTCTGAAAAACATGGAACATCAAGGTACAATTGAACCATCAATTCAATGGAGTTCACCAGTAGTGTCAGTCAGAAAGATGGTTCTATCGGATTTTGTGTTGACTGCAGAAGAGTAAATGAAAACAGAGATAGACAGTTATCCTCTACTTAGAATCGATGATGCTGAACATCCTGGCAAATGTAAAATGGTTTTCTACGTTGGTTATTGGCAGGTAGAAGTCGATCCAAAAGTCTAAGCAAAGACTGCTTTCTCTACGGGAACAGGTTTGTGATACTTCAATGTCATGCCGTTTGGCCTTTATAATGCTCCAGCCACTTTCCAGAGACTTATGGAAACTGCATTACAAGTATTTACCTGGAACACCTGTCTTGTATACTTCCATGATGTCATTATGTTGGACAAGACGTTTGAACAACACGCGAGGAATATTGAAGGTGTTTTAAAGAAGAATAAAGGATTTTTTTCTTTATTTTTTAGGTATTTTGCAACATGTGACAAAATTAATGAATTAATTTTTATGAAAATAGTTTTGCCTAACCAAAAAATCTCACACTGAGCAGACAAATAGAAAATACAAAAACACATCACTTAATATCGCGCACTTTAAAAAGGTGGTTAACGTTTCGAAAATCCACAGTTTTCGTCTTCTGAACTTTCTTTTGATTTTCATTTTAACTAAATAGAAAATTGGGATTTTCCCCATATTTCACTGAATTAAGGGGTATTGAAAATATATGCAATCCTTAAACAATGTGGACTCTTTGTTGTTTAACACTTTTTGTTCTATCTTCAACAATAAAGTGGTGGGGAGACATAAAAACAATTTTTTTTTAATGCCGATTACTCCAGTCAGTTTTAATGGAATTTGCTCTTGTTGCAAAGAGTGTTTTTAACCTATCCGACAGCATTTTAAACCATTTTTATTTAAATATTACCGTCGCTGCTAGGGGGCGTTATATGACATGCTTACAAATTTCGCAATTTGTCTTAGAAAATCAAATGGAATGGTATATTTGTTTTTACACGATGAAATAGAGCATTGAAGGCCTAAGACGTCAGTGAAAACAGCAACTCGACATGTTTCGTCTAACGGTAGATATTAGCACACAAAATTTAAATTATGAATTTACGCATCTTGCTGACGTTGTAATATGAGTTGCTTATCACTTGTAGATAGATACGATTCTGAAGGTACAAAAGAAACTATAAATCTATATAAATCATATAAAATATAATAATTAAAAATTAATAATAATGAAAACGAATCTAATAGTCATAACAATAAGGTTTATAAAAAAAACGCAACAGTACAATACATTAGACCCTAAATAGATAATCTAATTAGTTGCGTCCTAGATGCTTAAAATGATGTACATCATTTTCAATACAAGAAATCATGCTCTGCCGAGAGGATAGAACGGAGTCTCAAGTTCCGCCACTGAAAGACTTTTAATAGCATTTGTTTCAATCATGTAATCTCTTGTAGTAGGTCTGGGGAAAAACACGAGCTCTTTTATTGGCCCCCAGAAATAAAAATCTAAACAAGTCAGATCTGGGCATCTGGGTGGCCAAGAGAATAAACTTCCACACCCTAGCCACCTGCCACGATATGTTTGTTTCAAAAATCCCCGAACGTTTGCAGAGAAATGCGCAGGGCAGCCGTCGTGTTGGAAAAAGATATCACGACGAATTGCCAAAAGTACGTCTTCTAAAAGTTCGTTTAACAAATTTAGATAACGTTCTCCAATAAGGTTTTCATTAAAAATAAAAGGCCCAATTATTTGTCCACCAAGAACACCACACCATGCATTTACAGACCAGCGACCCTGATATTGCACTTCTTCCATCCAGTGTGGATTTTCCTGGGACCAATAACGCATGTTACAGTAGCATCACTGTTAAATGTACCCTCACAAAATACGTGAAAGAAATCCAGGAACTTCGTCTGTCATATTCAGCAGCCAGTTACAATAATCCAGCCTTCGATCGAAATCACTAGCATTTAAATTTTGATGCAATACTATGTCATATGGGTGGAACCTAAAATATCGAGTCAAGTTAAACAAATATTTTTTAACTTATAATAGTTCTTCTGACCAATATATGAAAAAAAAAATTTTTACGTATACATTTTCTCTCCTGCCTCTAAGTTTTTAATAACCGGAAAATCCCTACAAGTTGTATGAGTAACTTGTCAATGTATTAATTAAATTTGCAAAATATATTTAGTTTTTTTGCAAAACCTTTTTTTTATCTAAATAAATACTTTCCTATGTTCTCTCAGGATATTTTAAACGGTGGTTCGACATATTCCCAAGTCCCTGGCTATCACATTTTTTGTCGTACGTAAACAATGTGCCAGTCGAAGAAAAACTCTTCTAGTATGATGATGTTTTCCAGGATATTGCACCGCATAAACCCTAGCACCAACAATTGCATTTCTCATGCATTCGAAGAAAATCGCTAACACGTCAAATGCCTTTTCATTTGTAAGAATTATTTTAATTATAGGAATTAATTTAAAATCCGAAACACAAATTCAGTTAGAAAGGAGGTAATAAACACAATAACACCAATGACTACGTGATTATTTTTTAACATTATATTATTTCTGCATTGTCCCATTGCCGCAGCTTATTAATTTTCAACTGCCACTTTGTCAATTTCGTAGTCAAATGTAATAATTATTCATAATTTAAACTTTGTGTGCTAATATCTACCGTTAGACGAAAGATATCGAGACGCAGTTTTCACTGACGTCTTAGGCCTTCAATACTCTATTTCATCGTGTAAAAACAAACATACCACTCCGTTTGATTTTTCTAAGAAAAATTGCGATATTTGTAAGCATGTCATATAACGCTCCCTAGCGGCGACGGTAATCTTTAAATAAAAATAGCTTAAAATGCTGTCGATAGATTAAAGAAAGTTCTTTGCAACAAGACCAAATTTGTTAAATTCCATTAAGGGAGTAATCGGCATTTAAAAAAATATTTGTTTTGAAGTCTCTCCACCGCTTTATTGTTGGAGATAGAACAAAACTGTTAAACAAAAAAGAGTCAACATTGTTTAAGGATTACACTGCATATATTTTCAATACCCCTTAGTAGTAAAATAAGTAAGTAATAAGGAAGTAAAATATAGAGAAAATTCCAATTTTCTATTTAGTCGTCGCTGTTACGCCATCTAGCGGCCATTTTAGAAACTAGTAAACATTTTCCTGCGATTTTTCACGGCCACTTTCCTGTATGTAATTTTCTTTCTTAAAGCTGTGTGATGATTCGTTTCTGAGATATGGCCAGCGGCCGTTCTTAGTTGGCCACTCAATACCAATTTTTCAAAAAGTAGAACTTTTTATAAAGAATATCTATTTTTCGTCAAATTGATAGTGATACATAGAAGAGTATAAGTTCATAGGAGAGCACTTACAGTATTCAGAAGACCGTATCTCTAAAGATGCGCAACCGAACAGAGGCAAAATAATTTGGGAACCTATCCCGATTCTTGAAAGGATATTGGGAAACAA
This sequence comes from Anoplophora glabripennis, assembly GCF_000390285.2. Classification (NCBI taxonomy): domain Eukaryota; kingdom Metazoa; phylum Arthropoda; class Insecta; order Coleoptera; family Cerambycidae; genus Anoplophora; species Anoplophora glabripennis. The sequence continues at coordinate 378,450 of NW_019416564.1, forward strand.
CGGAGTGATGACAGTTTGAAATCGATTATTATTAGTAGGAAAGAACATGGGACTCGACCAAAATGACTCGACGAAACACGAGACAAATCAAAGATTACTGGGCAATATGGGATTCGCACATCCTAGAAAATGAGTTACTGAGTGGAAAAGTCCAAATGGCAAAGAAGTACGAAAGCAGATTGCCCTTCCAAGGAATAGTCAACGAAGAGGAGAAGGTCACGGTGGAGTAGGTGGAGAACATTTCGGTGTAAACAAGACTTTGGATAAAGTTAGAGAAAGATTTTACTGGCTAGAAGGTAGCAGATGTAGAAGATTGGTGTCGTTGGTGTGTTGACTACTCCAGCAATAAGGGACCCAGAACTAGAAGCCAAGGTCATATAAAATAGTACATCCTTGGAGCTCCCTACGTCACCGTACCATTTATGTAGGAACTGATGAAACACTTCAGTAAATGGCCAGAAGTATATCCCATCTCCAATCAAGAGACAGTGACGGTAGCAGAAGTTCTCGTTGAAAACCTCTTCTGCAAATTCGGCATTCCAAGAGAACTACATTCGGGCTAAATTTTAAATCAGATGTGACTGTTCCAATTGAAAATTGCTGATCTATTCTAAAGGAATTAATTTCAGAGTAACTATTGTTCATCAACGTTATTACTTGTTTTCTTTCAATTCACAAAAAATGAATTACATATTGAAGCTTCTGGGTCATAAAAAGATCATCTAGGACTATTTTGGAAATTGTGTATTGCTTCTCGTTTACGTTTACGTTCCAAAATGAATTTCACATGGATTCATGGTCATTAAAACATCATCTAGGTATACTTTTATATTCGACGGGTTTTTATTTGTTTCATAAAAATGGAGATGACCCTCTCGTCGGGGAATTATGAAGTGGCTCGCCAGCTGCCGAATAATCTCGGTCCGATACCCACTGACTACGGCCGACACATTGCGATGCCATAAATCAAAATTCGAGTGTGTGCGGCGCGCCGGGATTCAACGCGGTACGCGGCAGCAATTTTTCATCTCTCTACACGTATCATAAACAAGTCAATGTGCCTTTCGCGGAACATATTTTGAATGTTAATGGAAATATACTGCCCGACGTTTTCCTTTTCGGGGTGAAAGTTGTTTACCGGAACTCATCGGGAGGAGAAGTGTATAGGCGTGTTTGGACATTCTCTGCCAAAAATCTGCAACTTTGGTATTGTCAGACCAATTTACATAAAATTTGGTATTTACTTCAGGAAAAGTTTAATGTGATAAAAAAAATATTAAAATATATATCTAACATTTTTTGTCGCAATTTTTATTTGTCTGTTAACTATTATAAAATGTGTTAATAATGTCTTTTGAGTCGTTGAATCTGAATATAACAAAAGAAGTGTAAGATTCAACATAGCGAATTTAATATATCGGACCGGAAATCCAATTTTCAACAATTTTATTGTGTTGTTCATTGATTTTAATTTGTAAGTATTTTATGTTTGTACAGTGCAATTCGTAAAGGGCAAATTAATTTATTTTACATGATATTACTGCATAAAAATAGTTTTGAAATACATAAATTTTTGTTTTTAAAATTACATGATCATCAAAAATATTACCTTTATCTCTCAAAATTTTTAAAAACATTTCTGGGTTAATTCCTATTATTAATTAATTGGTTTAGGAAAATATATTATAATCTGAAAATTTGAACATTTTTAATTGCTAAAAACCACCCCCAAAAGCAACCAAAATTTTGCCTCTATAAGGTTTTTATTTGAGCGCATCCCCGGAAATCAACCGACACATATTCTTTCTTCTCTTGTAATTAGCTTTATCTTCGTGACAACACCAAAAAAGGTACTTCTGAATCATGAAAATTAGTTGAAATTCTACATTTGACGGATTCAAGTCACAAACTTAAACCACAAATTTACAGCGCGAAGATAGCGAGATCCACAAACTCTACACTCTACACAGACTTTGAATCCCACACTACCCAATACTTAAGGCATATCCTCGACATGAGAAGACAAAATCGATTCTGTAAATCTTCAATTCCTTATGAATAACAAAATCCCTTACTCCCCCAAGTCACGAATCTGTTACAATTTTTCATTCAGTAGGCTTCTCGTTGAATGAATTCTACAAAGTAATTTGCAGTCATAGTATAATTGAAATTATTCAACGCAGCTGCAGACGACACGGTTATAAAACACCACCTAAAGGCTGCAGTAAATCAATACAGCGGTTATTAGTTACTCTTTTCCAGTAATTATTCTTCTATGTTCAAAAGAAATGCGTATAAAATAAAAAAAGGGAAAAAATCTTTATCTAGATCGCACAAAGAAAAAGAGGGCGATATAAATTAAGATTCCTTCTTTACATGTACATATTTGTGTGACAATAAATTCAGTGTATTATAAAATTCGTTTAGCATATCATTTACACTATTCAAATTGGATAGGTATGGTCAGTCAGTATTAATAATCTCCTCATATAATAAATTGGAATTACACTTTTTGTAACTTATGTGCCTGTTTTCAAGCAGAAACGCATAATCATTGGTAGATAGAAAAGCAGATGTGACTATACGTGCACGATGACAATCATCCTCATTCAAAAGAGGATCATCCGTTCTAGAAACAACAAAATCATCAAAGTTACTACAAATTAAGTCAAGAATTCTATAATCTTTATTTAAAATTCGATTCTTTTGAGTTAAATTAAAAAACCGCACATTAAGAGGATGTTTGACGTATCAGGAATATGAAAGTCATCTAAAATTAAAATATTAGAATCAAAAATGTCATAAAGTGATTCAAGGGCATCAAATAAAATATCGTATGTATCACAAATTGTTCTAGCAGGGATATACAGGCTGTGGCGTGTACAATCTATAAAAATTAAACTACAGCTTCCAAAAGCTATTTGTAATAGAAAAGTCTTATACGAAAATGTTCTATTTTTGCGTTTTTTTCGTAAATTAAGTTCAATTGTGGATCAAAACATTTTCTCTGGAACGGTCCTGTCCGTGTGCTTTAAGATGAGTGCTGTAGACCAGCCGCATAAACAAATCGTTGCAAGATATTTCTCAATATTTGGGGAATTTTTCAATACAAAAGTACAAACTAAGAAAAATGGATATTTAAAAAAAAACTGATATTTTCTTATTGTAATAATTAATAGTAATTACTATCTTAAATGTAATGCATTGTTATTACTGCAAGAGTTCGCAAACAAAACCATATCCGTAAGCATCTGTAGTTGCCAACTGCGTACACTAAACAAACTCCATAAAAATATGGAACAAAATGAAATAAAACTTACAATTTCTAGAGAAAATGTTGAAATTGATCTCCATTAGCGCGGAATGGCACCAACGCACCCAATTTTGGCAAATTCCAGGTATTCCCCTAATTGCGTCAGCAGCTTGAAGTATACGGTTTCGCAGTTCTTCCACCGTAGCAATTGGAGTATTGTAAACCAATTACTTCAAGTGACTTCAAAGATATAAGTCCATTGGAGTTAGATCGGGTGAGCGAGGTGGCCACGGTACATGATCAAAGCGTCCAATCCATTGCTGAGGTAACATTTCATTCAAAACTGTCGTTACTTCTCGAGTACTGTTTGGGGGACCCCCATCTTGAAGATAAAACATGCGTGCCTGAACTTGTAATGCCACGTTCAATAATTCAGGCAACCGGTTCACTAAAAAGTCAGCATATGTTAGTCCATTTAGTCATCCTTCAAAGAAATAGGGACCCACTAGTACAGCGCCTATTATGTCAGCCCAAACATTTACCGAGAACAGATGTTGAAAATGAGTTTCCCTAATCGAGTGAGGATTTTCATCGGCCGATATGTGCATATTATGGAAATTCACTTCATCACGGGTAAATGTAGCCTCATCTATTACACAAACATAAGCAGGAAAGTCTACTTGATTGGCACATTGCCGTAAAAATCATCTGCAAAAACGCATTCGTTGATCACAATCCGGGAGTAAAATCTGTTGAACTAGTTGCAGATGACAGGGGTGCAACAGCTGGCGCCTTAAGATGCGATGTACGGTACGAGATGAGGTTCCTACTTGTTGTCGTCGAGTACTAATTGTGAGGTCTTCGTCAAAAATTTCTAACACTGCATCTTCAGCATTAAGGTTCACTTGCAGACCACGTCCTTCTCCTCGAGGAATAACACTCGTATCTCACAGCCGCTGAACGCACTGTAGGATTGTATTTGCACATGGGGGGTGACGTTGTGGCCATCGTTAACGGTACAACCTACACTAACACCTTATCGATACGTTCGGAAATAGTAGAGTTGTTTCAAAACCTTATGAGCTTTGACCTTGATATGCGCAGAAACATAATTCCTACCGTCGCCTAAATTATTCTACGTCCTAAAAACATTACATCCATTATTCACAGTCTATCTCGAGCTCTCGTAGCGTAAACAAGCCTTTCATCCGATTACAAATATCATAATGAAATGCTCTCTCTATTCTTTATTATTTTAATTTAAGCAATCAGAATTGGATTTAAAGCAATTTAAAATATAATATGTTTGTTAGGTTGAGTTTCAAATACAGAGGTCAGCGTTACGTTCACAAATAGGAAGTAAACAATTAATTTTATATGTATGGCAGAATGGAAATACATCAACTGAATTGTTTTACCAGTCGAAACTTTGAAATTGAATTGAACTTGTGAAATTTTCCGAAGTTGCCTAATTCGTTAATGTGTAAATACTAAAAATTATAATACATCACCCTGTGATAAGGATGAAGGGTAGAAACATTAAAAGTTTGGTCTTTGTTTTTAATATCTGATTAAAGCATACGTTAATAATGTCTTCTATGATGGGCAGAGTAATTTAAATAAGAGCGAAAATAAATTCGGGTCGAACACATCCTGATACAGTAATTAGGATTGGTCACGCCACCGTGATGTCGGCTTCAACAACGTAATTGATCGTAGGAAGTATGAATTATACCGAAATATGGTATTGACAACGAAACAAAGGACTGGAAGCATGTAGTCAGCTGTGGCTGCTGTAAAATATGTTCATGGTGAAGTAATGTTTTTAAAAAAATGCATGTTTTCATTTGGGCAACAGAGACATACTTAAATATTGAATAAATTAATAAAAGTAAACTCATTTGGACAATACAGTTATTAAAAATAATTTCTACTTATAGTAGTTACGTTACTAATGCTTCCATAGAAAATAATAATAATAAATAATTCAAATTAATATTAACCAATTTAGCTGGAAATGCAACAAATATTAGTTAATAAGTTATTAATTTTCGTAATGTAACTCGTAACTTAAAAACAAGAGCATTAAATTAAGCTGTTTTGTCTATATTTGATATTCATACGTTTTTTTGTGCTGGGTGCTAGACCCCACTATCAACTTTACATGATTTGCAATACAAAAGGTTTCGAAACTAAAAGCTCATAAAATATATCTCACACTTAAAACAACAGCTATGAGATTGTATGTAAAGATGAAAAATGAATAAAAACTGTCATTACACGGGAAAAAACTGTTGCAGCATTTTGTCTAGAAGTACATAAGAAAAATATAGCACATATTTAGGAGCACCTTAAAGGCGAATACAATTGATTCTAATCCTTCACTTCATGATAATGTAAATGACTAGATTAGCTATAGGAGGATTATGATGAAGGCAGTTGGGAGCCTAGTCGGTAGCCCAGCATAAGTAGTATCTGGAAACTTGAGCTGTACGTGTCGCTTTGATTTCAATAATTAGTTATTTTTTCATGAGAAAATGTATTGTAGGACATTGTATAAATAGAAGTGAACAAGTAGGTGAAGAAAGCCGAAAAGTTTCCTTCTCTAGATAGGTAAAATAAGCAATACATAAAACGTAAATTTGAGCCAATATATACGCCATTTCTTTTTTTACAATATTGTTCACACACATAGTGCAATGGTAAACGTGATATTATAAATTGTATAATATTTTTAATAGTTATTTACTTTACGCAAATGTCTCCAATTTATATGAAATTTTTCCAATTCCCGTAATTTTGAGGGAGCTGAAAATTAATGTGATATTATTTTATGCGATCGAAAATTAATTTCAAATTCATGTTCAGCACCCTGGAAAAGGAGAGTTGGCAAAATTTGATTAGAAAAATTAGTTTTATGGTAAAATAACTAATTACCAAATTTTTACACTTGCTTCGAATTTTTGTATCTATTTTAATTTTTACACATTTCCAAAATGATGTTGATATAAAGTACAGAAAGGTGAAAGCTTTTAAAAACCAGGATAATATCTAAACATACGTATTTTGACGAGCTGAAAATGATCCCCTTATCAAAATTTAAGTGTGATCTGCAAACTTCTTGTTAGATATTTTAGACGAAAGCTGCTATATTCATATAGGAATATCGTTTGAGCATATTTTTTTTTACCCTCATCAACTCTTAGTCCAGGGAAGTTAGGAAATATAGCGGAAATTTTTAGGTGCAACAGATATCGAGATGCGGTTTTCTGCATTGTGTTCAGGAAGGTCTCAGGAAAAAAGTCTATATCGTCTGGTTAAGCCATTTTTTGAAAAATGCCTGCTGGGACGGAAAATGCATTTTCCAATTGCACCATTACTTGCATCATTATAGGAACGACTGGAAACTCGGACAAATTGCTAGGGAATCGTCACTCGGGGGTTTTCGGGGCTGCCGAACTCGATTCTGGCATTAGAATTACCCGGGGGTGCACGGGGTGGCTCTGTGGGGGTGCGCGGGGGGTGAATTGGGGGAGAAATGGCAGCATGCATGAAAATCGCTCCAAACTCGTTACTCGGGGGTTTTTGTTTCGGGAATGCCGAATTCAATTCTGGCATTGGAATTACCCGGGGGCGCTCGGGGGTTGCTCTGTGGGAATTGGTAAAGGAGAAAGTGAAAAATCACAAATTATGAAAATAATGCTTTATTCAAATAACAAATAGGAGTTTTTATTAATGTTGAATTATTCATTATGAACTTAAATTTTTAACTTAAATACTAAACTACTTGTTCAAACTCTTCTTCTTCTTCCCCTTCTTAATCTTCTTCCCCTTCTTCATCTTCTTCCCCTTCTGCATCTTCTTCCCCTTCTTCATCTTCTTCCTCGTCACTATTCTCGGCCCCGTTGGAAGTGCCTTTTTGGTTTGAGCAATTGCCATCGCAATGCTTGCATGCAAGTGAGCATTCCAACCCACTTCGGCGGCACCCGCACCTCGTGCCACAGTCGGTTTCACAAGAACAAGAAATTTTGCTTAAAATTTCTTCGGGACCGGCTTCCTGGGTCATGGTGACAGGACTGAACTCTCCATCCACCAATTCTCACCCCCATTCCAACGGATCTAAGGTCTCGTCTTGACCTTGTGAACCATACCAAGCCTGTACTTTGAAATAGACACGCTTGATATGCTCGGTTAACGCATTGGCAGTAGGGATTATGCGTGCAAGATCGACTTTTTTAGAATTGGTGGCTTCAGCATACATTTTTGCTCGATAGCTTTGGACGAGCTCAATCGCAGGTTTATCGCTCGTGCGCACATCTTTGGGTGCCCCGTAAAGAGCCAAAGCTAGACGAAAACCATGATCTATTAAATTATCCATGGATACATGTGTTTGCTTAAATATTTCTGGAAACCCATGTAAATCATCGGATTTCTCAAACAAATCGCAGAATTTTACTTTCCCTCGATAGAAAAATGCTGAGGTTGTGTCGCATCCCGTGAAAGCATGTAGAAATAATATATGAAACCTGATGCACGCGCTTCTGGATGCTAAGCTCTCGGAAGAATACACAACATCAGGTACTCTAGCGGAAGGCGCCTTCAGCAAGAACACTTCTAGATTCGGTGGAGTCCGAGCAGCAAGCATTGTTAAGACGTCAGTGTCTTCCGAAACAATAACCACTTTATTGTTGCGGCTTCCAGAAGCAGTCTCAATGGCCTTGAGCACAATATCAACATCCACATCAGCTACACTCTGCTGAGACATTATATTAGCCCGTTTCAATTCCCCCTGGAGAAATTTAATGAGCTGGGACTTATTTTTGCTATTCCCTAGAAACTTGTCCTGAGTTACACTTGCTGGCAACGTCATGACCCTCCAGGAATCTGGAGCAATGCGTATTGTGGCGGAATTTTTATGCATACATCGCCGGTTTCTTTCCGTCGATTTAGTGGTAATTTGGTCGTATCCATCGAAAACAACAAAAACTCTGTTCCCAAATGCTCTCTTTATGTATCTAACATACCCGTTGCATATCTCTAACATGTTCTGGCCCTTTTTCCATCTAACTTTATATAGAAGCATGCCTCCATCAATAACATATTGTGTGTCTTCACTACTTACACTTACAGATCTTTCTTTAAAAAGTTGATACAATTTTGATTTTTCATTTTTCCTCATTCCGTTCTTGTCAAACATAGCGAAGGATAAGCTACCAATTCGAATGTTAAATAAAATTTCATACTTTCCGGCTTATTGAGTGCGAGAATTCTGTGAAATAATATGAGAGGATCTACGTTAGAAAGCTTGTATTGGCCAAATTTAACAGTACACTTCTCAGACCCAATGCAAGTAATTTTTTTGGACAAAGAGAGTTTCAATTCTTTGAAGTTGCTCCCGACAATTTCCCGCATAGTTTCAAGTCCTTTTTCAAAAGCTTTATAACATGTTACTTTGGCATTATCCCCACTTATTCCATTGGCAATATTAGTTACATTGTCCACATCTGGAAAAGGGCAGAACTGTGTAAAAATTCCTCTAGTTTCTGCAGATCTTTCTTGTCTTGCACGAGCATAGAATCGCGGGAGTCTTTATGCTGATAGTTCTTATCCTGATCGCCCCCGGGTAATTCTAATGCCAGAATTGAATTCAGCATCCCCAAAAACCACCGAGTAACGAGTTTGGAGCGCTTCCCATGCAATGCATGCAATTTCCCCCCCAGAATGACCCTCCGGATGTCCCCGCAGAGCAGCCCCCGAGCGCCCCCGGGTAATTCTAATGCCAGAATTGAATTCGGCATCCCCGAAAACCTCCGAGTATCGATTTTGGAGTGATTTTCATGGACGCTGCCATTTCCCCCCCCAATCACCACCAGACAACCCCACAGAGCCACCCCCGATCGCCGCCGGGGAAGTCTAATGCCAGAATTGAATTCGGCATCCCCGAAAACCCCCGAGTAACGAGTTTGGAGCGATTTTCATGCACGCTGCCATTTCTCCCCCAATTCACCCCCCGCGCATCCCCACAGAGCCACCCCGTGCACCCCCGGGTAATTCTAATGCCAGAATCGAGTTCGGTAGCCCCGAAAACCCCCGAGTAACGATTTCCGAGCGATTTTTCCGAGTTTCCAGTCGTTCCTATAATGGTGCAAGTAATGGTGCAATTGGAAAATGCATTTTCCGGCCCAGAAGGCATTTTTCAAAAAATGGCTTAACCAGACGATATAGACTTTTTTCCTGGGACCTTCCTGAACACAATGCAGAAAACCTCATCTCGATATCTACTGCACCTAAAAATTTCCGCTATTCCGGTCGATTTTGATCTAAATGTCTTGGACTATCTAGCGAGTGGAGATGGGTAACTTTTAAATTTTCAAGTATCCAAATGTAAATATTTTTGAATTGCGACAAGGAGTAAGATACTCTAGAAACAAAGATGAACCACAATCTCGTTAGTCTGAGTAAAGTGAAGACGACTCCTTTGGTTAAATTGAACAATTTTTGGGTCCATGAAAGGAAACCAAATTTTTTGTACTCAATCTGTTTTTCTGATAAATGTACGTTCCAACTGGATGGTCGAATCAACCGCCACAATGGCCGCTATTGAAAATTAAAAATTAACGCATTATTCATGAAACTCATACGCAGCATCCGAGGAAATTGAATATTTACGCGGGCATACTGGGAGGCCACCTCATAGGGCCTTCCTTCCTACCGGGAAATCTGGATGTAAATATGTGCTCGTATTTGAATCTACTGGAAACGATCATCGGGTAGATACCCGATTACTGTAGAAGTATTGGCAGAACAGGATGTGCGGTTTCAGCAAGATGTTGCTCCACCACATTATGTCGTAGCTGTGCGTGATTTTCTTAATCAGAACTTTCCAAATCATTGGATAGGACGCAGAGGTTCAATTGAGTGGCCTCCCAGATCGCCAGATCTAACGTCCTCGGATTTTTTTCTCTGGGAAGTGTCGAAATTTTATGCAATACGACCGAACTCACTTGAGGAGCTTCGTCGATGAATTGTTGAAGAACATCGCCAGATAATGCCCGAAATACTTCGAAATCTTTGTTCGGAAGTGGAGCAAAGATTTTATAATTGTATGGAAGCGGGGGGAAACCAGTTTGAATATTTAATAAAATAACATTCATTGGTATTTTCTCTTGTTCGTTGATGATTTTATTGTCATATTCAAAACCAAAATTTACGTATCAAGAAGATAATTCGATGAAGAAAATTAGTAAGTGTTTAAATATCGCAAAATCTACTGTCGATGATGTTATTAAATTGATGGTGAAACAGGCAGCGTCAATATAAGAGGCAAAAGTAAAAGAAAACCTAAACATGTGTCACAAAGAGACCATAGAGCATTGGTACAAATTTGTAAAACTAACAGAAGAGCCACTGTACGTGTCATTACAGCCAAGTGGAACAAACACTGCGGTTTAAATATATCCAGAGAATGTTGTAGGATATGGATTCATAAGTCTGGCTTGCATTTTTACAAGGTAGTTGATATATTTCTCGAATAGACTATAAAATAACACTCATTTACTCCTTTTTATTTATAGGCTAAAGAAAAGCCACTTCTAACTGAGTGGGAGACTTCAGAAAACGAGTAATACGAACTAAGAAAGAGGCATTTTGATAAAGATTGTCTGAAATGCACAGTAAAATTTCCTAAGAGCGTTATGATTTGGGGATGTATGTCCGGAAAAGGTGTGCATAAATATCAAGATATTCTATAAGAAAATTTATTAACATCACTTCAAATGCTACATCCCACTGGAAATTTCATCTTTCAATAAGATGGAGCTTCATGTCACATGGCCAAATCAATAAAATATTGATTTGAAAATAATAAAATGAACGTTCTATCGTGGCCTGCAAACAGCCCCGATTTGAATATAATCGAGAATTTATGGCACGTAATGAAACAAAAATTGCGAAACCAACCCCAAAGATCTGTTGAGTGTCTAAGAAAAAGAATTAAAGAAATATGGAATAATTTTACCGAAGACTTTTGTCTAAAACTCGTTTCCACAATGCTTAAGAGGATTAAAACTGCTATTGAAGCATAAGGAGACGTAACTTCTTATTAATTCATTCTTTTAAAATGTATTTCTATTATGTCGAATATTTACCCGATGATTGTAGAAGTATTGGAAAATGACAACGCATTGGCAAAAGAGGATGTGAGGTTTCAGCAAGATGATGCTCCACACATTATGCCGTAGCTGTACGTGATTCACTGGATAGGATGCAGAGGTTCAATTGAGTGGACTCCCAGACCGCCAGATCTAACGCCCCAGACTTTTTTCTATGGGGTCAGTCGAAATTTTGTGCAACACAACCGAATTCACTTGAGGAGCTTCGTCAGATAACGCCCGAAATAATTCGAAATGTTCGTTTTAAAGTGGAGCAATGATTTTATTATTGTATGAAATGGAGCAAAACCAATTTGAATATTTAATAAAATAACATTCATTGGTATTTTGTCTTATTCTTTGACGATTTTATTGTCATATCCAAAACCAAAATTAAAAAAAGTCGTATGTCGTCGTGAATAGAATTGAAAAAGCTTTAAAATTGAGGTGTCACTCAATATAGGGTGCCATGTAAAGTTTAAAGGTATTTTACGCCCCTGCCTAAGCTAGCTTCAAAGACACCAACACTTACGCCATTACGTGTCCCCCTTGAAAATCGATGTATCTCACGTTTTTTTTTTCTTTTTTTTAAATTTCGGTATTTTTCAGGTGGTAGTTTTAATTGAAACACCCTGTATAAAACCCTGTTAACTATTTTAGTGGAAACAGAAAACGCTATGAATTTGTTTTTGAGAGACGTTGGAGAACTTAACAAAAAACACCTACTATAACAATAACTCCGCCTTCTTGTCTATTTGAAAATGTATTAGACTGGAAAGTTTTCGAATGAATGTCGCTGGAACAAAGAAGGTAATAGAAACTATTACGGCAGCGGCGTTATTAACAAAATAATTCACACACATCTCCACTTCTAGCGTCACATGCATTTTGTTCTCTGGAAATTGCACGGTCTCTAAATGGGAACGATGAGCTTTTTGCTTCTTTTCGCTACCGAGAGGCTGAGAAGTGCACGTTCCGCTCTTTTGTCCGCGAGAGGTCTGACAAGCATTTATTGTTCAAATGTTGCAGTTAAATCCATTCAGATAAGACGGGGATTTTTAGACGATTAATTATAATGAAGGACAGTCGCTTTCAACAGTTTTCGGTGGCGAAAGAACAATCAGAAATTTGGAATATATGACTACTCTCTAAAATGGAATAGAAATATCATTGTACAGTTGGGATCAACCAACAAATACTAATTTAAAGTTTTCACATTTTTGTGGTTTAAAATGTTGGAATAGCAATTTAACTTCAAAGGTAGCTTCGAAAATAGACATTTGTATTTTATGGATAATTATATTGTGGAAATTAAAACTTTGAGATTAGTTGTTTGACTCATATATTAACAAAAATAACTGGATTAAAAATATGTATTACTATGGATTATACAGGGTGTCACCTAACGAATCTTACAGACTTGAAGGGTATAACCTAGAACCCAAATGGTGTCGATTTAACCAAATTTACTTAAACGAAAAATGTCGCAAAAAAATTACAGTGTTTTATTTCTTGTCTAATCCCAGTTAACCGATTTGAGCAAAATTTGCTGTTGCTTAGCTTTTCTTCATGAAGTATGCAATTACGTTAAATCGTACGGGGTGTTTATTTTACTACAACCTTTTTTACACGCAACTATCAGAAATAGGTAGTCATAATGAATTTACGAACTATGAGATGAGAAACATGATAGTGGTTGTACAGGAACATTTTAGTGGACGCGGTGCTAAGAGAACATATGAAGAACTTTATCCGAATCGCAGACAGTCTTCTCATACTAGTCTCATTTATTCACCTGAGTAAGAGAAACTGAAAACTTTAGGTCTAATTCACGAGATGGAAGGTACGTTCAAAAAAGGGTACAAGACGAAGAATAAATTCTAGAAAGAAAATCCCGAAATTAATATTAGTCGTTTGCCAGCAGTCACAGGAGGTGGCCTCAAAACCGTTTCAACTATATTCCACACGCGACAGTTACAATATTTCCATTTTCACTCTGTACAAAATTTGCTTGAACCAGATCGTCCGCTGAGATTAACATTTTGCGAACGATTTCTCCAGTTACATAACAGGGATTTTATAGATGAAGCTGTTTTTGGAGGTGTTTTCAATTGGAAAATCTCTCACGTGTGAAGCGAAGAGTATCCACACGCAATAAAAGAGCATCAATTCCACCACGAATTTCCAGGTAACGTTTGTTGCGGGATTATATGAAATTTTATTTTGGGGCCTATCGCTTTACCTGCAAGGTTGAACGGCCAAAATTATTTGGAATTCCTTCGGCAAGAACTTTCTAGGGCTCTCGAAGTAGTACCCATTAATACTAGACGACAAATATGGTTCATGCACGATGGTGCTCCTGCTCATTACATCCATTTGGCGAGAGATCATTTAAATCAAGCATTTCCAAACCGTTAGATAGGTTGAGGTAGTGACTCTCCTTGCCCTACTCGCTGTCCGAATTTTAATCCGTTAGACTTTTACTTTCAGGGTAATTTGAAAGTAATTGTTTACAACTCTATAACACCTAATACGGGAGAAGAACATTGGGATACAGTAAAATACGCCGTACGTCAAGTTAGACGAACGTATAATTGTTTCGTATTATAAATAGTTTCATAAAACGTTTAAGGAAATGTGTCGAAGAGAATGGGGGACACATAGAACATGTATTATAAATTAGTAGACTTTTTATTACTGCCACCTTTATTTTAGTTTATTATGTTATTAATTAAGTTATTTGTTATGTTTATTATGGATTATGGCCGTAGTTATTTCCAAAAAATATGTGGTATGTGTTAATAAATATTTTCTGTAATATCTTCATAACTGAGCATAATTTCGACTTTTAATAACAGAAACTAAGCAATAGTTAATTTTGTTCAAATCTGTTAACTGGGTTCTAAGTTAAACAAGAAACTCCCTGTAACATTTTTGCGACATTTTTCGTTTAAGTAAGTTTGGTTAAATCGACATCATTTGGGTTCTAGATTATACCCTTGAAGTAGACAACAATATGCGTTCTCTAGAATACTAATCTGAAATTCTTTTAAATCTAATGAATAGACGATTTTCAAACTGCACTTATTGCTTGTGGGCTAAATATATTGAGCAAAAAATTAAGTGTAATCGATTTCATAATTATAAAACTCATTTAGATATAGGTAACTTTATGGCACATTTGAATCATCAAATTGGTATTTTGCTCAATTTTAAGACCATGTTGAAAAAAACTATATATATTCTGGTAAAACTCATATAGAGATTTCCGATTAACATTAAACTGTTTTGAAATATGTAGTTCCACACTTGAAAGCCTTTCAAACTGGGTGTTTTGCTCAACTTTAAGAGCGTATAGAACGAAATATCCTGTTCATTTTTTATTCAAATTTTGAGAGGTCCTGATGAATGCAATATAAAAAAATTGTGGCAGGCCCTGGATATTAAAAGCAGTAGTAGGAATAAAAAAGTCATCATATCTCCACACCAGTACATTGACAAACATAAAGGCATTTTTAGTAGTGACGTCACATGCGCCAAATAATAGGCAAACCCATAGTGCACATTGTCATGAAGAATTTCTCAATATTTTTACTAGATCGACTTTCGACCTTATGTACTTTGGACATAAGTACCAAAAAAAATGTTTCTTTGGCATGGACTTAAATATTGCGAAAATCTGTCGAAATTAGAATTATTTAAGAAGATTCAGACCCCAAGCGACAAACTAATAGAATTATAGAATTTATATAACGAGCGTTCAAATAAAAACGTGGTCGAAGTTGGCTCTGACACATTGGACGTAGGGAGTAGCTTATAGCGACCAACTTAACCTCATTTCTCAACGAGCTGTATAGCAGCTGTCAGTTTCAATAACGTTAATGACTATATAACTTTATTTTAAAGAATAATCGTGATAACAATAACAAACAATTAAAGGAGCTGCGGAAAGTGTCCCCCTCCTTGTTATAACAATAAATTAAAGCAGCTGCTGAAAGTGTCCCCCTCCTTGTTCCAAGCACTTTTCACACCTGTTCCTCAAAGAATTAAAGACATTTTCTAAGATGCTCGGGGTATTGTTAATTTCACGAATCTTGTCTATAAGTCGAGCCTGCAGATGGTTTAAATCAGGAATAGGCAGTTCAAAAATAGTGTTTTTAAGGTAAGGCCACAAAAAGAAATCACACGGCGTAATATCACATGACCTCGGTGGAAATTCATGTTCAGCATTGAGACTTATTAGTCGATTTTGGAAAACTTCCCTCAACATATTCATCGTCTCGCCTGCCGTATGTGCCCTTGCGCCATCTTGTTGAAAGTAAAAGTTTGTAATTTCGTTTTCTTCCAGCTGGTTAACAAAAGGAGCGATAATTTCTTCTCTATACCTTTGCGCAGTAAGAGTACCATTAAAAAAAATAGGTCCATAAATCCTCCTTCGATTGAGAGCACACCAAACTCCAATTTTTTGAGCGTGTAGAGGGCCCTCGACAAAAAAGTTATCTGGTTTTTCAGAAGACCACATTCTCATATTCTGTGAGTTTACGTAACCACTTAAATGAAACCAGGCTTCATCAGAAAAAAAGGTGATATTATGAAGTTCACCGTAGTTGTTTAAAAACCATTCACAAAATACAGCCCGTCGCGGAAAATCAACTTCATGAAGTTCTTGCTGACAAGTTAAACGATAGGAGAACAAACGCAAATCTTTTTTTAACACTGTGTGGCAGGTACCGACTGATACTCCCACCATTTGTGATAAAACACGTACAGAAGTTCTTGGCGCATTTTCCATTATTTGTTGGACATTTTCTTTTAATTCTTCAGTCCGCTTTTTAGGTCGGCCGCTTCCTTCTTTTCTTGTTACACTGCCCGTTTCACGAAAAACATTAACACAACGCTGAACTGCACTTTGAAAAATTTTGTACTCAACAACGCCGGGAAATTGATTTTGAAATTCTATGAAACATTCCTCAATAGAATACTTCCATATTCCATCAATCTTGCGTCCATTTCTAAAGTAGGACTCTATGATAAACACTTTTTGTTCTTGAGAAAACACCATTTTAAACGCTTTTTAAAAAGAAAATATTCAAATTGATAGCGGCGATATAGCGCTTTGACAGATGACGTTTAAGTTCATTTGCTATACGCTACGCACTACGTCCAAATTTTCAGAACCAACTTGATTACGTTTTTATTTGAATGCTCGTTATTTAAATCTGTAGAACAATATTGAATTTTATCGTAATTAATAAATTAAAATTATATCATTGTTATTGAGTATGCGCATTAAAGATAATTTCATGTAAGCGAAGTAGCTTCGCAATAGGATATCATTCAAGAAAGGTTTGGTTGAGTTTAGAGTACGTCTATAATAAACCACTTGAAAAAGCACACTGACACAGTGCAAGATCAAGAAAAACAATAAAAATACTTAGTATAACTAGAAAATGCCGAGATTAAACAAAACAAGAGAAAATACGCTAATGATGACAGCGATAACAATGATAACATATCAACAAAATCTCATATGCGTATGAAGCTATTCTTTCCGTGCATGAGCATTAGGACTAACACGGCTTATGTTAAATTTTTACTTTATTTAAATTTAGGAATATTATTTTATTTTGTTTTTTGTAAGTTTTAAGCACACTAGTGAGTCTATTTTACGAAACACGTGTTGGTTATTCCAAATCCTTGCAAAAATAAATTAATTTGAAGTTGTTCATTTTTATAGTACACAAGGGTCATATTCGGTTTGTACAATTTCAACTATGACAATTTGTTGCGGGTTGCGTAAATATGTGACGTCACACTAAAAGAGTATTACCTACTTTTTAATGGCCTCAAACTTATCAATTACGTAACTGTAATTTCTTATGTGTAATTTTAAACAAAATTGCAACGCAGATATCCACAACTACGGCCGTGTGTGCCAGGGACTAATATATAATCGATTATCGAGCTGCCAACATCACATGGTGCGATAACGAATGATTATTAGATCCCGGCAGAAAATTCACCGATAGATAACAAAAGACGCAATAAATAGAGAGTCTGGATTAGAGTTCCGGAAGCGGGACGGGAGGGAAATCCGTTTAGCGTCGTAATTAATAACTGGAGAACACGGGCTTGCTTCCTATTTCGATAAGGTCAAATAAACAATGGTCATACACTAGTAAAGTTTAATCTAGTGTCTCGAGACCGGACTTCCGGTGATCGATACTGCTTATTGTTACTCGCTACGGGCCGTCTTGTGTGTGGTGGACTAAGAATGCTTTTAAAATATAGCTGATCTCGGGATATTGCTTCGACATTTCTATGGAAAGGATGCTCGTTCCTAATAACTCAGACGGAATATTCTGTGGTTCACTGAGCCGGCGCAAAACGGCGTTTAGTTCTCAAGCTGAGCGTTAAAATTAGAAGTTTGCTATATATTTCAAGTTAGTTTGGTTCTATAGGGCATTTACAAATTCGGAAATAATTATTTTTAAAGTTATATTGGACTATATTACGCAAAATATCAACACCCACCCACAGTGACTTTATAAGGAAACGGACCCTCTTGTTCTGCATATTTATCTATTTATTTTTATTTTCAATAAGTTGGACACACAGTTACAGAAAATGAAACAAATTGAAGTAGTAGATTAGGTTAGAATATTAAAAAAATGAAAACAATAATGTTAAAAACATGACAAAAAAGTTGAAAAAAAATGTACTACAAGGTTGTGAAATTGTCAACCCGGTGTTTCATCTAAGGCGGATTCTTCCATAGCTCTGTTATTTTAAATTTAATAAAAAATGTTTTATATAAAAGTTGTCTGGAAATATCTTGGGCATCGCTGTAAAATATTTTCAGTTATACAGGGTGCTCCGTTTCTTCGCATTACAACCATTTGGTGAGAGATCATTCAAATCAAGCATTTCCAAACCGCTGGATTGGTCGAGGTAGTGACTTTCCTTGGCCTTCTCGCTGTTCGGATTATAATCCGTGAGACTTTTCCTTTTGGGGTCATTTGAAAGGAATTGTTTACAACTCTGTAATACCTAATACGGGAGAAGAACTTTGGGATAGCATAAAAAAACGCCATACGACAAGTTAAATGAACGTATAATTCGTTTCTTATACTCAATAATGTCCTAAAACGTTGAAGGAAAATGTGTCGAAGAGAATGGGGTCATTGATTATAAATTAATAGACTTTTTATTACTGCTACCTTTCAGTTTGTTATGTTATTAATTTTTAATTGTTATTTATTATGGATACGTAGTTATGTCCAAAAAATACTGGGTATGTGTTAATAAATATTCTTTGTAATATCTTTATTCATAACCGAGCATAATTTCGACTTTTGATAGGTATAGTTTTTTGTGTAGAATAAAATTCTCTACCTATTTCTGATAGTTACGTGTAAAAATTTAAACGTACAAAAAAGTTAAAGAAGAATATTCCTTTCCCTCCTTGCCCTTCTCGCTGTCCGGATTTAAATCCGTTAGATTTTTCCTTTTGGGGTCATTTGAAAGGAATTGTTTGCAAGTCTATAACACGTAATACGGGAGAAGAACTTTGGGATACAATAAAATACGCCGTACGTCAAGTTAGACGAACGTATAATTCGTTTCCTTTCAATAGTTTCATAAAACGTTTAAGGAAATGTGTCGAAGAGAATGGGGGACACATAGAACATTTATTATAAATTAGTAGACTTTTTATTGCTGGCATCTTTCAGTTTATTATGTTATTAATATATTATATATATTATGTTTAATATGGATTATGGACGTAGTTATTTCCAAAAAATATGGGGTATGTGTTAATAAATATTTTCTGTAATATCTTCATAACTGAGCATGATTTCGATTTTTGATAGGTGTACATATTTTATGTAGAATAAAATTCTCTACCTATTTCTGATAGTTGGGTGTAAAAATTAAAACTTACAAAAAAGTTACAGAAGAATATTCACAAAGAGTTGTAGTAAAATGACCGCCCTGTATAATTTAACGTAATAGGAACATAATCACTGCATACTTCATGAAGAGAAACTAAGCAACATCAAATTTTGCTCAAATCGGTTAACTGGGTTCTGAGTTAAGGAGAAAACAAGAAATAAAAAAGAAACTTTAACACCCTGTAATTTTTTTTTCGACATTTTTCGTTTAAGGAACTTTGATTAAATCGACACCATTTGGGTTCAAAATTATACCTTTCAAGTATGTAACATTCGTTAGGTGGCATTCTGTATAGTTGCAAACTTTAATACACGATAGACGCACACTCTTAAGCTGTCAGTATGTTATCATATCAAACATACAAAGTTGTATGCAACTTATATGGCCTATGGGAGACTAGCAACTGACACCTCGTGGTTCAGTTTCTTTTTTAACCGAACTATGCACATACCATGAAACCACGCTGCCATTGATATTTAAACAATGCATTAGCTACTATTCTTTTCATCGTTTCTAATGAAACTTTATTCATCCACCACCTTTATTCAGGAGACGTCAACCACCTCGTTAAAATTTAAAACGCCGACATGCCTCCTAGGACGGGACAAGTATAATTACACAAGAGGGAGCTACGCGTCTGAATGTGACTTCAAACTAAGGAAAACATCACCGGAAATTTTCTTTTACATAACAAATACATCGCCGTAGCCGACTGATGACTCGTGGGTCAATTAAAAGAGCCTGTTTCGTTGGAAATTTGAAGATAACAAATGCGGACTGTATTATTGAGTTATTGTAGTAGAATAGAGTGGAGAGAAGTAATAAATATCTTCGCTGTTGATTGTTTCCTAGAGACTGGCATATTGTGGAATTGCAGTACGTTATTGCTCCGATAGATACATCGATCAGAGGCGTAGGGCTTGGAAACTACAGCAAACATTTAAGGAACAGTTAAGGCTTGTTCAAGCAAAACAGCGTAACACATACACTAGTATTGCATATCGTTGTAAGGATAAAAAATGTTTTTTCAGGAAATACATTTTGGGAAAATTCGAAATTTGTATAATTTAATATCGAAGGCAAAAATTTATTATAACGAAATTGTCTGTTCGAAACTCTTCAGCTTCGTATTTCAGAAAGTCGATTTTTTAAATTTTTTTCACATACCTTATCATAGATAATTTTTGTTTCTACTCTCATTTCATGGCATAATGTGCTCAAAAACTTTTATCAGTTAAGGTGCGTGCTTGTATACAAACAAACTAAAATGGCCTATGGACTGACTGATGGTAATATTATGGAGCCGCTGATGAATACAATGAGTACGTTTATGTACAGCGATTTGAGTAAACAATTGGAAAAATAGCCGGTCGAGCTATCTATAGAATCAGCGGTTCCAAAAATATTTGTTTAGGTTATTGTGGCCGATAAGTATTAAAAATAATTATTTTATTTTCGAAAAATATTATCGAGTTTTCGTATAATGATAAAAATGTAAAAATTGTTGCATGCAGGTATTTAAATATTAAACTGCAAAAACTTTAAATTTAACTTGCCATAAAAAATCTGAATGTGAAATTTCATACAGTCTAAAAACAGTTTATTTGTCCCCTTCCACAGACATATATATTACACAGGACTTGGGGCTGATTGTGAACGTGACGTCTAAAACGCAATTTTTTTCATATGCTATAAGTTTTCTTATTTTGCTACACTTTCGGATGTATAAGAAAGAAAATGTAACTCTTTTATAGCGAATAGAACTTGATTAAGTTCCTCTGTTATTTCTTGTTACAAATTTTGAGAATTATTATTATTATCAGAACAGCAGCTTATATTGCATTCATTTTGTTATGCAATACTTATTTTTTAGATTAGAATAACTAGATCACCTTTTTTATTATATTTATTTAATACAAGGACAAGAGAGATATTGCAGAGGATTTTTATGTGCTAATGTAATGGTATGATAAAAAGGTACACTTTAAATTGCACTAGGAAGGATAATCTTGCGAAATATCCCGCATATTATCTACGCTAGTGTCCTTAGTAGTACACCTACAACAAAGTTTTACGCTATATCGAACCACATCCGATCTAGCAAATTGCTCTTTTTCCGGCAAGTAGGTAGAGTATACAGCACTGCAAACAGGTCAAATGCTATCGATTCCGGGAAACGGGATCCGTTATGTGTCTAAATGTGTGTTGCACTCACAGAATATCACATTGTGAACATTGTATTACTTACATAGACGCATCTTTGTTTTTGTATAGTGGCATTACTGTAATGTTTTATTTCCGTCAATAATTTTTTTCACATCGTTTTGCAGAAACAGGATAAAATTGTGAATATTGCGCGTATTTCTACTATTTCAAAGAGAACAATCCAAATAATTATCTATTAATTTCACATTTTTGTTGGCTTAAGTTAAAAATGCTTTTGGATTAATTCTAAAATAATCATGTCAGATTCATAAAATAGGAATACTTGGAAGTAGTAAAATAACTGTCCAAAAATATAAATTATAATTGTATGTAACTAATTTAATAAAAGTTTTATTGGGTTTAGATCATAACTTATAAAATACTTCAACAATAAGAATAAGTATAATTCAATAAAAATTATACCAGCTCAGACAATCTGACGAGTTAGGTCAATTAAAAATGTGTAATCCAGTAAAATATGCTAATATACATTAAATCAACAAGAATTATTATTAGTCTGATAGTAGGTAAAAATTATAAAATAGGTCCTTTTAAGCTACAGGGGAAAAATATTAGTCTAGGGTCATTCCATGTCAAGTGGCCTAGGCCTCCCCACTCGACCATCATCAATTTTTCTGAAAATTGGTGTGGATGTGTGAAATATTTGGGGCAGCATGTCCTTTTAACTAGAGGTCCTACTGGTTGCGCCACGTCAACCACGACGATTCTGGAAACTTTCACACGCTGTTATAGCTCATCCAGATTGGGTGTTGTGCTGAAATTTGATAAACTAGATCAACTTTTTCAGGTAAGCAAGAAAAAATTAAAATGAATGTTCAAAAAACAACACTTGACTCACAATGTAATCTCAAAGTGGCTAAAAAATCACGTTGCACTGTCTTTGTGCCATATTTTGGCAACATATAATTTGAACATTCATACCAGTTTTCATTTGCTTACCTGAAAAAGTTGATCCAGCATGTCGAATTGCAGCTCTATACCTAATCTGGATAAGCTATGAGAGTGTGTGAAACTTTCCGGAATAGTCGTGGGTGATGCGGCGCAATCAGTAGGACATGCTGCCCCAAATATTAAATATCTGGAGCTAAAACTTTACAGAATTTCCTTCCAGATATGTGCATATTCTCATCCACGGAGACATCCACACCAATTTTCACCAAAATTGGAGATGCACTAGGCCGCTTGACGTGGAATGATTTTGAAAAAAGTAGACGTGGCGTTTTCGAAAATCGTCTGTAACTTTTTTATTTATAGAAATTTTTAAAATTTGAAAACACTTTTTCACAGCAAGAATTTCACTATATATTTAGATTTTCATTGCGACATTTCGGTTACGAGAAACCATCATCAACCTTCTTTTTCTTGTGGGCGCCATACTGAATTTTAAGCTAAGCAAATAGAGCATTTTTTTTGGCTTTTCAATAATAAGAAAAAATTTCAAAAACAACATCAAAAATCATTATTTTAATATTCTTAATAAATCTGGCAACACCGCATAATTTTGCGAAACTTTTATAGAATAGTCTCAAATTTTTGCAAAAGCAAATTAATGTAGTGAAAAAAAATACGCTTTACTTTATTCCAATGAAGAAAACTGTGATATGTTGGAGTGCTTTATTAAAAATAATCAAAAATCAACTGTGGCTTTAAACCGTTATAAGGATTTTCTGTAGACTAATGATGAGAGTTATGTTTGCTAAATACTGCTATCCACAATTATTAGTGAACTGCGTTTCATCGGTCCATCTAAGTTATCATCTTGGCATTTATTAACGTACCTATTACAAAATTCAAGCCTTCCAATAATATAATCGTTTTCGTGAAGCTCCTGCACAATGCAATGGTCGGCTTGTATGCGTGATATTTATTTTTCTTTAAAACCCTGCTAATTGTTGTCTTTGGAATATTTATTTCTATATTACATACTGTATTGGATTGTTGTAGAAATAATGTATTATTTGATTGTCCCAGTTATTATTGTCTTTTACATAGTTTTTAGCATGTAGCTTTTCAAAATTTCTAACATTCTCAAATTTGTCATAACTTTAGAAAAATACCGTTGATTTGGTGGTTGTCATTGTTTAAAGCCATAGTTGCATTTCTATTATTTTTAATACAGCACCCTAACATAATTGGAATAACGCAAAGCCATTTTAACGATTTTAAAACGAGTGTCACTGTTAACAATTAATTCTATGATTAACAATTGTTCAAAATGACAAGCAGTTTGAAACAAAATTCATAAACTACTAATGGGGCTTTTCTTCGTAAACACGTAACCATTATTTATTCAACGCCATGACATTAATCATAAGCTTTTACAATAATTTGAGACTATTCTATAATAGTTTCGAAAAAATTATGCGGTGTTGCCAGATATAAAAATATCGATTTTTGAGGTTGTTTTTGAAATTTTTTCTTACTTGTATTACATCAATGGAAAGCCAAAACAATGCCCTACTTGCTCAGCTTAAAATTCAATACTACGCCCATAACAAAAAAGAAAGTTGATGATGGTTTCTCGCAAGCAAAACATCGCAATGAAAATCTAAATATACAGTGAAATTTCTCAAAAAAACGCTGTGAAAAAGGTTCAGATTTTTTTCAAAATAACTCAAAACCTTGAAGAGATAGGACCGGTCTGCAAGTGCCATTAAGTTAGCAACAGAACTGTCTAAAACTTTCCCCATTTTCTACCCCTTATAGTTTCGAAGATACGTGCATCACCAAAATGATCCACACTGTACGTAAGTAGTCCAAAGTAAGAATAGTTCAATAAAACCGAAGACTAACAGAAATTATTATTATTATTAGATTAACATAAGAGAAAATAAAAGTTTGGTTGGGTTTAGCCGGATTTTAGGCCAATCAATAGAGCGAAAAAAGAGAATGCTTTTACACTTAAATATTACAGTAAATTTCATGTATTTCATTTTGAAAAATACTTAGTAAATGAAAACCCAAGTGAAGTCGTGAACAATTTTTTTTAAACAATAAAAACTGCAAAAAATGATATTTTTTTGTTTTTTTTATAATATCTCGAAAAATAATGATGGAATCGTCTTACTTTCACTAGGACTTTTGTAGAGAATTAAAAAACCTATAAAATGTTTTTTTGTGCGACCCGATCGGTTCATTTTTTACAGAGAAAATCCAGAAAAACCTCTAAAATAGACCTTTTTTCAAAAAAACATCTCCGTCAAATTTGACGCTGGAAAAACAATCTTGCGGAAAATGATAGATAATAATAGTAGTTCAATCGTGCGCAAGATGGTTTCTGTCCGATGCATAGTTTTTGCACAATTGCATTATAAACAAATTAGGTTTTTTTGCACAGCCAGCGTGACGATTTATCAAAAATGGTCCGATTTAAACCGCATCTGAAAGTAGACGACAAAATCTTCAATTTATATATCTCGGATTTTCGCCTGGGTGATGGGAAATATGCTAAAAATGCGCTTGAAAGTCGCCCGAAACGATCGAAAGTACGCTCCAAGAGTCGGGTAGCGGTAGTGGGAGAAGCAGCGAGCGGAGAACTCTGGCTCGAGTTTTTTCGATATATTATAAAAAAAAACAAAAAATGTCATTTTTTTGCAGTTTTTTTGTTTATAAAAAAATTGTTCACGACTTTGCTGGGGAGATCACTTGGGTTTTCATTTAATAAGTATTTTTCAAAAGGATTACCTTTACATTACATGAAATTTGCTGTAACATATAAGTGTGCCAAAAAATCTCCATTATAAAAATTTAATAACTAACTTAATCAGAGTGTTCCAAGAGGTTGTTGGTTAAAATTGTCATTACTTCAATAAGAGTTTATCAGACAAGTTACACCGTAACAATAAAAGGTCCATTTCAAAGTACTCCGATAAAAGTTTTATTATTTAAATTTAACTCAGAAAGTTTAATTAGCAAGTAAAACAAATGTGTTACGATGTGAATTCTATAGTTGGACAGTAACATGACAAACTGCAAACTCTAATTTATGCGATTAGTTTAATAAAGTGTATACAAATAATTCAAAATTAATTATGAATTTCATAAGATTTGTCCAATAACATTGCATCAGTGATTCAATCGAATCAAAAGAGAATCTGTTGTTCAACAATTCAAGAAAAATATATAATAAGAGATGTTAAAGAACAATTTCGCAGATATCATTTAGTCCGATTTTTTTTCATAGTTTATCTTTAGGAGCATTAGAAAAAAAATTCAATGGAAGAAACATTTTAGAATAAATGTTTATATAGGGTGTTTTAAAATAAAGTACCATACATTCTACAGGTAATAAAATTATAAAGATTTATTTTCCTATGGGCAATGAATCTACAGTTTTCATTTTTAAGATACAGGGCGTTAAAGTTAAAGTGATTTTATAATATCTCCAAAAGTAATAGGTATATTTTGCAATGAAAGGCATATATTTTAAGAGGCCCTAAATAAGTTAGTTTTTAAGTAAGATACACAGGGCGTTTGCTATACTTTTGTGTTATTAATATGTACTACTTTCTTATATACTTTAATTATAAACACAAGTGCTACTAGCCATATAGTCCAGGAACATGATTCTCATTCGATTTTTTTGTTTTCATGATCTTACTAAAAAAATGTCCCTTGACATTTATCCGCATGTTGCCAGACTTTACTAATAGTCAAAAATTGTTTAAACAATTTTTTTAAACAAATTCATAAATTTAATAATTTTCTTTTTGGTTTTTTGGGGTATCCTGAACAAAGAATCCTATGCAACTTTTCTCTAAAATCTACTGTTTTCGAGATAGTAACGGTTTTTTGTTCGAAAAAAACGCGATTTTAACCATTTTCAACGTCAATAAACTATATTAAAAATTGCAATTTTTATTGTTGCCAAAATTCTTACATAATCTTTGAACATCCCTTAATAAAAATCCGAAGGGTTACGCCGCCATATTTTATTCTGAAGACTTAGTTTTTTATTGTTAAAAAGGCGCGCGCGCCACGTTTCTCGGCCGCTCTTGGCCGCCTCAATATACTGCGGCTCTCTCGCACTCACTCGAAGTATACAGGGTGGCCAAATGAAAACGAAACAGAGCCAACTGCGTCAAGATTGTAGAAAAACGCTCAGACCCGTCGATTTTAGATTAAAGGGGGACATTCTTTGCTGGTATTTTTGACTCCTCCACTTTCACCCCCAAGCAACGGTAAGCATCACCCCAAAATATTTAAATGGCATTGGGGGTTGAGTAATATTTCTTTTGAAAGCTCTTACAATTCTCTTTACAACAGACTTTAAATTTTATAATTCCGCCCAATACTTTGAAAAAAATTTACATTTTAAAATTTAAATTATGTTTAGTTGCTTACTTACTACTTAGTTGATTAAATGTTCAAACTGATGACCGCCCGCTTCCATACATTAATAAATATTTTGTTCGAAACGTTCGCGCACATTCCGAAGCATTTCCGGAGTGATTTGACGGCATTCGTCGACGATTCTTTGACGCAAATCTTCTAGCGATGCTGGCTGTGTTTTATAGATTTTATTTTATAGGTATCCCCACAAAAAAAAATCAAGGGGCGATAAATCCGGTGATCGTGGAGGCCACTCAATGCTGCCTCTTCTCCCAATCCAATTCCATAGATAACGTTGGTCCAAATACTGACCGACAATTAACGCATAATGCGGAGGAGCACCGTCCTATTGAAAAATCAAATGATCTTCATCATACTCTGGAACATTTTCAGTAGGTATATCAGTCAAGGCAGAGTCAATAGCGTCTTCCAGTAATTGCAAATACATTTAGCCAGTCAAATTACCAGGTAGAAAAAAAGAACCCACCAGCCGGTCACCGAAAATTCCAGCCCATACATTTAATTTTTCCGGTTGCATTGTATGCACCTCGTGAAAAACTCTTGGGTTTGAATCGGACCAATAGCGGCAATTGTGACGATTTACCGTCCCGTTCAAGAAAAAACTACATTCACCAGAAAAACAGATGTTAAAAAGGAACTGTGGATCGTTCCCTGATCGCTCACTCATTATTTCGCAAAATTGCAAACGGCGGCCATAATCATCCTCATGAAATTCCTGGACTAAATGTATTTTGTATGGATGGAATTTGTTCTTCTTCAATATGGTTTATATGCTAGTTCGATTGATCCCAGACACAGATGCCAGTTGAGGCGTCCTTAATGTAGGATCAAGATAAACTTGTCTCAAAACTGCAACTTCACTAGCTTCATTAACTATTCGTTTTTCAATTTCTCGTTTTTTATTGGCTACGTTCCCTGTCTCTTGAAATTTTCTTACTAACTCTAGAACATACTTCCTCCTGACATGTCGATCTTGATGTTGTTCATTAAATAGCTGAGCTGTTCTATTCGCACATTTATTGTTCATAAGTAAAGCGAAATGGGTGATAAGGATTGTCTAGACAATTTTCGTCCCATTGCAATTGTTCCCATAATAAATAAAATATTTGAGACCCTAATCAGAGATAAACTCGTGGGGTACTGTGAGAAATATTCCATATTTTCTGATTCTCAGTTTGGATTTCGGAAAACTAAATCTACACTTAAAGCTCTCTTGAAGCTAATAGAAATTGCTGTTGAAGCTCTTGATGAGGGATCATATAGTAATACTAGCGGCCCGTCCCGACTTCGTACGGGTGGACATTTATTATTTAATATATTTTTGGGATAAACGTATTTATGAACGAAGACGGAAACGTTAAAGCTGGTATAAGAATCCATTGGATTGGGATTTGAAAGGGAAGGACTTTGAACACGATTGATCAAAATTTTCGTACCACCTTAGCCTCAGCAACACGTGGTGGTTATGCTATTAAATTGTAGCTTATATGAAACGTTTGTATTTTAACATAGCGCCATCTATTGAATACTTACTCAATCCAGTCAACAGATATCGCCATCTGTTAGAATCGTTTGGAGGTAACAGATAATTGTGACTGTCAAATAATAGACAAATAATTTGCAATAAAATAATATTGCGACTATAAATTGAGATGTAAGCTATCCTATNACGGGATTAGAGGTAACGAACTTAAGCTTCTAACATCCTATTTAAATAATAGGAAACAATTAGTTTGTCTACATAATAAAAAATCCACCATTCTTTCTATAGAAAATGCGGTCCCGCAGGGGTCAGTATTAGGACCTGTTCTCTTCCTACTGTACATAAATGATTTACCATACTCTATAGTCAATAGTACTTGTATTTTGTACGCTGATGACACCACTCTATTAAGTAGAGGTGGAAACTGTCTAGAGAACAATGACCTATTTCATGCTAATGGTTCTCTGCTAATAAATTAAAATTGAATAATTCTAAAACACAAAATTTGCTCATTAGTTCAGATAAGTGGGTTGCTCGCTCTGATCCGGTTAAACTGCTTGGTGTCGTTCTTGATACCAGTCTTAATCGGAGTGAGCATATTCAAAGCCTCTGTTCAAAAATATCTTCTCAAATATTTGCTTTACGCCAAATGAGATTGTATTTACCTCGATATATACTGCGCACTGTGTATTTTTCTATTATTCAGAGTCACATATCTTACAGCATTATCTTATGGGGGCAATCCACAAAAGCAAAGAAAGTGTTTACACTCCAGAAGACTGCCATCAGGATAATAGATGGAGCGCAGCCAAATACACCATGTAGGTGTCTCTTTAAAAAATATAACATACTTCCACTTCCGTGTCTATTCATACTTCAAACACTCCTACAAATATATGAAAATAAAGAAAATTACATAACTCATTCTGACATACATAATTATGACACCAGACAGGCAGGTGACTTGGTGGCTCCATTTTCTCGAATACGTATGACACATCTGAATAAGATAAATCTTAAATAATTTAACAAGTTTTCCGCTATTCATAAGGATGTCCCGCTAACAACTATGTCCTTAACAAAATTTCGTAATACTGTTAAATCTTTTCTGTTAAAATATTGTTATTATAGTGTTGATGAATTTATGTGTTTTAATTAATGTAAGCCATAACCACATAACGTACTTTGTATGTATGTATAATATTATTACAATATTAATATTGTGACTTCAAATGTACTTTTTTGTATATAAAGTGGTCAATAAAAAGTAAGTAAGTATCTACACTTTCCGCAATTGAATAAACCATAGTGTTTAATTTTCAAAAACACAATTAAATAAACTACTGTGACGCACTTTTCCTCGGTTCTCTCTTTCCGGATGGTTCGGTGTAAATTTTTATTACTTTTAACTATTGTGTGTACACCCCCTGTAATTTAATTTTTCGGAACGGTTTTATATTCCTCGGACTGGACTCTAAACGATGACGTTAGTTAATAATTTAAATATTCGGTTTTATCCTCGGGCGCCAGTTTCCCAAAATATGACGTGGGGGAAACTCCACGTATCCCTTACCCTCGGTTTAGAGTAAAGTGCACAGGTAGCTACAGTGAAGAAAATTAATTCCAGGGGTCAATGAATTTCTTTTAGGAGAAAACGGCAGAGAGTTCGGCAGAGAGTAGTTTTCTCAGTGTAGTTTTATTTTAACTATGAAATTTAACGGGAGCTCTACTACAAAAAGCGTTTTTGCTGGTGCGGAATGTTATCGTTTTACCTCGACGGTGAAAGGAATAAACCTATTAAGTTTTACTAGATTTATTCACACAAGGAAAATATTAATACTTATTTACAAAATACAAATTACAAACAGTGTCAATTTTTATCCCTACCCACTACTAAACGGCTGAAATTATTTACAAGTGTCTTAACAATAATTATATACAAATTCGGACTGAAAGAGACAAAATTAAAAAGTTATGACCCCGGGTTTTTTACCATTTTGCTTATCACCTTAGAAAAGAAATAAATATTTACGAACGGGATCGAAATCAAATATTTATTGCTCTACAATCGTAGACGGTTTTTATGTACAACGGAAAAGGTGATTTTGGACGGTCTGTTTAAAATATTGATAGACGTTTTTACTGGTCCCCGCTGATTCTGAAAATAAACCAAAATTTATTCGGAGTTATTTCGGACTTATTTTAAACAGGCGGGCGGTCGAATATCGGTATGATGGCCTAGCAAGTAATGCAAAATTAGTAAACGGAATGCGGTAAGCGGTAAGCGATAGTAATAACCAGCGAAGAAAGCTCAAGCGGTGCAAGGCGGAAAGAAAGGATGGTGAAACGGGATTCGGAGTATCTCGCCTTACAATTCGTACTAGCCTTTAAGCGGTATACGTCCTGGTGGCCGATGGTGTCGGACTCTCTGTATACAACGCTTCTCGGTCTGATGGGTATACACGCCGACCAGGGAGAAGCGTACGGATACTATATGGAACGACCCGGAGATTGGGTTGGGCACGCCGAACCTCTAGGTCTTGGTTTACATATCCCCTATTACCCAGCGTACATCAATGTGCGGGACACCAAGCAACGCTGTAGTAAACACGACGGCTTCGTCAGGATTGGGTTTAACACGCCGAATCCAACGATTGCACTGTCGTGTGGGTCGAGACGGACGGTGGAATTTGTGTGTGGGTTACCAAGAATATTCTTCTCGGGCCCACAGTAATTCCACACTTAAAGTGTACAAATCTTTTCGGACTTGTACCCGGTTGGAACGGATAATAATAAGGAAAATAGTTCTTACTAGGTTTACTGGTTATTCTGGGCTGGCTTCGGTGGAGAGTTCTTGCTGGCGGTGGACGTCTATTCGGTGTTGAGTTCTGGATACGAACTGTCGGTTTCGGGGAATGTCGAGGACTTTTGTTGCCCAAATCCCCACCGGATTGACACCAGTCGTGGTGGGACCTCCACGTGACCAACGGCTTGTCAGAGTGGGGTATCGGCCGGTCGGACCCGCGAGTGGATATTTGATATATATGTAGAAAAATCAATAATTCTCGCCGCTGGGGTAAAATAATCCGAAATAAAATAAATACTTTTAAATTCAGACCTAATAAAAATCAAAATTAAAACAGGTTCATTACACTACCAACCAACGCTTCCAAATAATACTAGAAAATAATTTTAGAATCCACTAATTTTACGTTCATTGTGTGTGTAGCATTAATTTCTGTTTTTTACAATTGTGTTTTTTACGAAAATTAAAACAAATCGACAAAAACCAATGTAACGCAAGAAATACTAAATTTATATCATTGGCGTACTTAACTCGAATGACTGACATTTTTACGGTTACTAATTGTTTGTACATAAGTTTCAACTTTAAAATCAAAATTCTCAATAAGTTTTGGGCCAAATTATAAAATTTAAAGTCTGTTGTAAAGAGCTTTCAAAAGAAATATTACTCAACCCCCAATGCCATTTAAATATTTTGGGGTGATGCTTACCCTTGCTTGGAGATGAAAATGCCAGAGTAAAAAATACCAGCAAAGAATGTCCCCCTTTAATCTAAAATCGGCGGGCCTCAGCGTTTTTCTACAATCTTGATGCAGTTCCTGAAAATAGCCTGTTTGCTTTGAATTTGGTCACCGTACGCCTACAACTAAGGATCTGCTTGTATCGCTCAATATTGATCGGTAGGTTTGTTGGTATTTGATAATAATAAAATTTATATTAATAAACTATTTAATAAATAATGTTAAAAAGAAAGTGAATTATTCAAAACCAAAACCATTTCTACTTGAATTTATATTATATTATAATATCGTGTTGTATCCTAGTATGAACTTGTTTCTGGTAGACATTTTTATAAATTAGATAGAAAAGTTATTTTTACTATAATATACTGAATACTTTTGAAATATATTTATTATTATTTATGATTAGTCATTATGTACTAAACAAGTGAGGAACAAACATATCAATGCAAGTGCGCGCGCGCTTAGAAGTACGGAACAATTATTTTCTACTGAAGTTTTGCTGCTTAAAATTTAAGACTGTTTAATTCTTAAACAAAATGTCTATTTCTGCAGTTTCCCTTGAGCGAAAACATTCAGAAAGTTCTTTAATGTGTATTTTTTTGCAGTGATAATCGTGGTGTAGTGCAGAATCCAAAAACTGATACATATATATTTAACGCTCAAAAACGTTACATTATTTATTAAATAGTTTATTAATATTAAGTTTATTATTATCAAAAAACAACAAACCTACCGGTTAAAATAGCGTTTTTTCGAACTAAAAATCGTTAATATCTCGAAAACGGTAGATTTTAGAGAAAAGTTGTATAGGAACTTTTTTGTTCGGGATACCCCAAAATGCCTAAAAAAATTATTTCGAGCGAAAAAATCGAAAATTACGAATTTGTTTAAAAAAAATTGTTTAAACAATTTTTGACCATTAGTAACGTCCGGCAACATGCGGATAAGTTTCAAGGGTAACTTTTTTAGTAAGATTATAAAAAAATCGATTGAAAATCACGTTCCTAGCTGGAAATTTAATTATTTTTTATACCTATTAATCACGTTAATTTTATTAAACTTATTAATTGTACACTGTTGTAATTACCTTTAAAATAAACTATTTTTTGTAAGAAAATTAAATACTAAACAATTAAAGTAAAAAAAACTTATATAATATAAGTTTAGTAATTCACAATAAGAGTTTACATACATACATTTTTTTAATTTTAATTTAATTTAATATTCCAAGTCAATTCAAAATATCTTGTCAATACCCGAACTAAATATAAATAAATTCTTGATACAAAATTTAATGTTCATTCAATGCTTAGCTTGTTTGTTTTATGAACTGATGACAATTAGAAGCAGGTAGTCATTCGCTTAAATATAATAATGTATTTTACCTAGAGAATTTGAACAGAAATGTATACTAAAATTAAATCCGCTTTGCGGAGTCAAGAACAATCCATATTTCAGAAACTGAAACAATGCCGACGTTCAAAGGGGGCAGTCAGCCTTCAAGATGATTTTAAGAAATAAAACAAGAAGCGATTTACCGGATAAAGCAGTAAACTCAGTAAAGAACAAGCTAGACGTTTTAGATTTTCAATTAATTACAGACTCGAGTGGAGAGCTAACAGAAATATCTGTTTTTATATTCAGATGGCAGAATGGTTTAAATCTAAATCTAGGCAAAGCGATAATGAATTAAAATGGGGATGATTTATGGGGTTCGTAATGGAATAGATGTCGGACGGTGTGAAATGTTTCGAAATAAATAATTATCTAGACAATGATACCGATTCTCGAGCCTTATTAATGATTTTGTAGCGAAATGTCTATCAGGCTAGATGGGAAATACAGAAATTTGAAATGTACCACAATACGTTAAATTAAAATAAACGAAATGAATTGCTACTTGTAATTTTTTATTTGTGATACACCGAAAACACTTCTTCTTTTCAGTGCTAATTTACTAAACAGAAAATGTAATGTAATAGTTATTTGTCCAACATTTGCAGTATTGTAGGTATTTTACAAGTTGGTTTTTAGTGATTAATATCAAATTTCATTCACTAATAACTAAATTTTTTTAGTAACTAATGAAATAAAATGATTAAAATTTAAATAAAGAAAACAACATTAAATAGTTAACTATTTTTTGGTATTTATATTAAAATGAAAACTTCCATTGCACTAGAACTAAAATAAGGGGACTCATTTTCATTGTGTGAAATAAATAATTCTATTAATATTTGCTAGAACTACCCGTAGAACAAGCAGTAGAAGCATTGTTGTTCAAAATTTTCTTCCCAATTTTGATTTTCTGTTGAATCGTTCAGCTACTCTGTGCTGTTTTAACCTCCAAAACACAGCAGTTGAGGATTGATTTAAACTTTTCGGCCAATCGATTCGTGAACATATGCACTTATACACAGTTATGTAACAACTTAAGTGGTCGAATGTATCTGAGAGTTTGGAAGCAGTTTGAGATTCCTGCAGAAACAAACTTATAGCTTATCGCTCCAGACCGCGTGTTAAGTGCTGGAAATTGGCAACCCAAAAAGGATGCAGGGTCTTTTAGCTGGCATTCAAAAAAATTAAACAATGCAAAATTTCCTTAAGAATAGTAACTTAATTTTGTATTTAATAAAATTGTTGGAACCTCAAGGGGTGGTTGAATACGAAATTTACTTAAAAAAACAAATCATCAGTCAATGATCCCTTACAGAGAAAAGATCGTTCGCTATTGCTGTGGCCTGTGTGTGTGTGACCTTTTTTTTTTGACATACGGACTTTGAACCTTTTCCATCCAACGCAGAACGGACAATAAGAACCAGGGGTGTGGGAGATTATTTTAATTATTTCTTTGATTCAACGCATCGTTTCGGAGTTATAAGGCCTTTTTTAGTGTATGACGTTACAAACCTCTTGTTTCTGAAATTTATTTTCGACATACATACATACCTTTTTTATTCAATGCAGAACGGACAATCAGAACCAAGGGTGTAGGGGAAGTTTTTTAAATTATTTTTTCGATTCACTGCGCCGTTTCCGAGTTATAGGGCTTTTTTTACTGTATGACCTCATACACCTCTTGTTTCCGAAATTTATTTTTGACATACGGATTTCTCACCTTTTGCATTCAACACACAACGAACAATCAGAACTAGAGGTGGAGAGATTTTTTAAATTATGTTTTCGATTCAATGCAGAGAGAGGAATATCGGCAAATTTATTTTGGAGGAAGAATCCCGTCACCGAACACTGTAAAAAATATTACTAGAAATCTTAGGTGACCAGATAACAGCCTCAGTCCTTCAGACATATTTTTGTGGGGACAGTTCAATAAAATTTATTATTAAAAACCTCAAAATTTACAAGTATTGAGAGAAAAAATACAGGACGAAATGTTTGATAATTTATTTTTAACGCATTTTACCGCAATAAATAGTAAATTAAGCATATTTTCAACTGTACCATTACAATTACGAAATTGAGGAAAATTTGCAAAAATTGCTAGGTATTTTAATGTTATTTCGTTTTTAGGTATTCTCTTTATGTTGTTGTAAAGGTTGTTATTTCAATAAGGATGTATAATAATTTTTTTTGCGATTTTTTTTACTTTAAACATATTTTATGCCAGCAAATTTTGGTAAAGTCAAAAGAAATAAAGGAAAAGTCCTACATTTGTATGCGTAGCACTATGGTACTGAAGTATTCTATTTCAGAGATACAGGGCATTTAAGATGATTTTTTGAAATGAAACTAGCCAATTCTTTGAAAAAAAATTACATTGGATGAATTCAAATTTGGTACAGGTAATTTGTTTAATACAACATTGTTGTTAATTTTTAATCATATGCTAGAAGACGCTAGTTACTATATTTATTAGTTTTTTATAGTGTATGTCTTGTATGATAATGTAAAATTTCATTTTAACTAAAAAGGCACTCTTATTAAAATAGTTCAAAATGCTCGACAGTCCTAAAGTCAACCAGCTTCTGCCCTTACTATACATAGCGTTCGCAAAGGAATGGGTGATTCTTCAAAGGTAGTTTCTTTGGATACAAATAAACCAACTTAGATTAATTTATCTTGGTGCAATTTTGCTTCCTGAAAAAAAAAAGACAAAATGAAATAATTTTTGTTGAAGATCTGTAACTTTTAAGTAAACAAAATTGTACCAAGGTAACTCGATCTACATATATCGGTTTATTTTTTTCTTGAAGCACACACCCTGTACTTTAAGCAATAGGTTAGGTTAGGTTTTTGTTTTAAATATTTTGTTACATTATAAGTAATATACAGGATGTTTCTTAAGTAGAGGTAAAAAATCCATGTGTATATTCTGTGGACAAAAATAAGGGTTTTCTATTATACATATGTATAAGTTTGGGGTCAGCCATTGCCCAGATACAGTAGTGTGACAAATATTAGAAAAAAATAAGTTTTTAGGTAATTTCTAAATTCTACACAGCTTAAGATAATTTAACCAAATTCGGTGTGCATATTTAGTATGACAGTAGGTATGAAAAAAGAATTATGAGTTTCAGAAATTTACCAGTTGCGGAGGTGTGGGTATCATCGATAATTATTTGCCAAAAAAAATAACGCCCTCTATATTACAAATAAAATAGGTCATCATATGCGACATTGTATTATCTTTACTTTTTGTTTCAAGTGCATTTTTACGATACTCATTACATTACATAAAAAATAACAAAATACTTAATTAACAATGGAATTACTTTACTATAATTTATTATAACCCATATTGGACTTTCAGATCCTCTCGAAATTGCAGCTTGAACACGTGCAAAAATTTCAGGCAACTCTTATCGCATTACAACCAGCTATAATTTGTTGACGTAAGTGCTTCTCATATTCAATGTGAACCTTGTAAACTAATGTCTTGAGATGTTTCCAAAGAAAAAAATCAATAGGATTCATATCGAGTGATCGGGGTGGCCAAGTCTAACCTGGTTTTTGACTGCCTCGTCCAATCACGTTATTACCGAATATTTCATTTAAAAATTCATAAAATATGGAGGAGCCCTGTCGCGTCGTGCATAAATCACATTCTTTGTCTCAACACAAGGAGAATATCGTCAAGTAGTTCAGATAAAACGTTTTCAAGAAAACGTTTGTATGAGGCACCAGTTAAAGTTCTTGATAAAAAGTAAGGCCCAACAAGAAAATTTCCAATAATACCCACCCATACATTCAATGAAAACTGATGTTGAAGTCGAGATTCTATTATGGCATGAGGATTTTCATCAGACCGACTAAACGTATTTATTGTGGAAGTTCATTTATATCATCTCTAGAAAAATTAGCTTCGCCGGTAAACAATATGCCAGCGAGAAAGTCAGCATTTTGTTCAATGTTTTACAAAATCTAGTGGAAAAATTGTAAGCGAGCAGGATAGTCTTGCGGCACTAAGGCTTGAACCCTTTGTGATAAGGGTATAACTGTTGATGCTTCAGAACGGACCAAACTAATTTATGATTTACATTAAGAATTGCAGCGATCTTCCTAATAATAGTATTTGGGTCGTCTTCAATTTGTAGAATAGCTTCTTCCAACTCAGGCGTTCTAACTCTCAAAGGTATTCCAGGAATTGGACCTTTCTGAAATGAGCCTGACTCCGAAAGACATTTCTGAACATGCCTGGATTTGGAGTTGGATGATTTGGAAATTTTTCCTTATAAACTAGCCTAGCCTCAGTACCTACCATATCCATCTGCAAGGCTATAATGTAAACCATATTCGCCATTTCAGCATTTGAATATGCATAGGCCATTATTAAAACTTTCTCTTTTTCTTCTCTTTTTAAAAAATAAGTTTAATATGACAAAACACAATATTAAATAAGATGACGGCTTCTTATACTATTGTTTTCCTTGGATTTCCTAAGATATGTTTAAGTAATTTAAGTAACTGTAAAAATGAACTTGATCAAATAAATCACTTTTGTTGTTAATCGGCTTGGAATACAAAAAAGTGTAAACAAATAGAAAGTGAAAAACTGATATATATTTTTTATTTTTAACACGTTTATAACGAGCGTTCAAATAAAAACGTGGTCAAGTTGGTTCTGAAAATTTGGACGTAGGGCGTAGCGTATAGCAAATGAACTTAAACGTCATCTGTCAAAGCGCTATATCGCCGCTATCAATTTGAATATTTTCGTTTTAAAAAGCGTTTAAAATGGTGTTTTCTCAAGAACAAAAAGTGTTTATCATAGAGTCCTACTTTAGAAATGGACGCAAGATTGATGGAATATGGAAGTATTCTATTGAGGAATGTTTCATAGAATTTCAAAATCAATTTCCCGGCGTTGTTGAGTACAAAATTTTTCAAAGTGCAGTTCAGCGTTGTGTTAATGTTTTTCGTGAAACGGGCAGTGTAACAAGAAAAGAAGGAAGCGGCCGACCTAAAAAGCGGACTGAAGAATTAAAAGAAAATGTCCAACAAATAATGGAAAATGCGCCAAGAACTTCTGTACGTGTTTTATCACAAATGGTGGGAGTATCAGTCGGTACCTGCCACACAGTGTTAAAAAAAGATTTGCGTTTGTTCTCCTATCGTTTAACTTGTCAGCAAGAACTTCATGAAGTTGATTTTCCGCGACGGGCTGTATTTTGTGAATGGTTTTTAAACAACTACGGTGAACTTCATAATATCACCTTTTTTTCTGATGAAGCCTGGTTTCATTTAAGTGGTTACGTAAACTCACAGAATATGAGAATGTGGTCTTCTGAAAAACCAGATAACTTTTTTGTCGAGGGCCCTCTACACGCTCAAAAAATTGGAGTTTGGTGTGCTCTCAATCGAAGGAGGATTTATGGACCTATTTTTTTTAATGGTACTCTTACTGCGCAAAGGTATAGAGAAGAAATTATCGCTCCTTTTGTTAACCAGCTGGAAGAAAACGAAATTACAAACTTTTACTTTCAACAAGATGGCGCAAGGGCACATACGGCAGGCGAGACGATGAATATGTTGAGGGAAGTTTTCCAAAATCCACGTTTTTATTTGAACGCTCGTTATATCAAAAAACTCTTATTTTTGGCCATAGAAAACGCTCCTGGATTTTTGACCTCTACTTAAGAAACACTTAACAGCTGTCAATACCGAATGCTACTATAGAAGGAAGTCATCTTACTTTTTATTCTATCATTTTCTAATTTTTTTGCACCACTTCCAAGACTCTGTAGAATAGAAGTGGAATATGTTATCACGAAACCTACTATTGTTTAGGCCAGTTGAGTTAAACTCCCCTAGATATCACTAGGATTACCATATACAATAATACAAAAGCAAATGCTACAAGTTGACAAAGACTAAGAATTTGGATACATTTAGAATTTCATTTACTTATTTTACAATTTGCACTTCTTGATTTTGAATCCAGGAAAATTTATAAATATAGTCAATGTAACCGTAGTGGCGCGGCCTCGACATAATAAGCGAGATAAACCCACTCCCGCTCTCATCCGGCTCCATAAACTACAGACAGGATAATTCGCTTGAAGAGTGAGCCGCCCCAGACACCGAGGAGGAACAGAGCGCGAGGGGGTCCGCTGTATTATTTACATATTACAACAGACCGAGGGTAATATATACAATTCCAGTTAAGCGTACAGCCTTTTGCCGGAATATTGAAATTTAGCCGGGCCCTATTTTATTACTTTAATATTTAATATAAACTGGTTAGGCGGCCCACTCTCCTTTTGATTCTCTAGCGGATTGCTACATAATATACGGTTCATCTTAAATACTTCCTTTTGTGAGGAAACCCGGGCAGGGGAATTCTTTTTCTTTTATTTGGAAAAGCGTTTAAGATATCTCGGGATGTTTTGTATTTACATCGTTATGAGATGGGATGGTTGGTGGATCATGGAATTCCTGTTTGATATTAAAATATTAGCGTAATTTGGAATACCGGGAATATGGAGACACATAAACGAAACATTTCAACTCTCTCTGCTTTTACATTCAATAAATATTCTTGCTATAAATTTCTTACACATATAGCTATGCTAACTATACATTCGCTACATTCGCTATACACAGTAAAACTAACCAATTCTACGGACAGAATGCTATGTTGGCTGTGTTTGCTGCGTTCGTTATACATTTCTTACACGGTAGTAAATTTCTGTAATCTAATTCTGTATGGTACACAATATGCAGGGTGTCCCAGAATAACGTGTACAACGCAAGACCACAGATTCGTGAACTCAAAATAGGCAGATTTACGCTAATTCACCTATATCTGCAATCGCTACATTTCATCGCTAGATGGCCTCAAACTTCGTGAAAATTTTTTGAATTTTGTAAATAACTCGAATACCTATTAATCGATTTTGATAATTTTTGGGGTGTGGACTTTTGCTTTCAATCTACACATTTTGGTTTTATACACAGTGTTTTTTAATACTTACAATTCCTACAAAATTGATATATGGTGATAATATCCGTTCATAACTTTTTCCACTTTCGGGCAATAATGACTATTTATATAACTATTTTTTATTTCATAGATGATACCATTTGGACCTCTTGTAGAATTTTTATTAAATAAGTGGTTTGGGTACAGTGGTACAAAAAATATTTTTGAAATGTATGCATTATCTTGCCACCGATATTACAATACTTAACAAAGTTCTAGTAGGGTTTGATTTTGTAGATTGACTGTAATTTCAGTTTGATCTCGTTTGGATAGCATTATTATTGGCCCTGTTATTCTACTCAATAGACTTAACGGGGAATTTTATTTAGAATTTTTGCGAAACCCGAGTTATTGGAAGATGTGCCGTTATTACTCAAAGCTAACATGTGGTTTATGCGTGAAGGTGCTCTACCACATTTGTCCGGAAGTATCTGAACCACAGATTCCCTCATCGATGGATCGGTAGAGGGGATAATGTTCCTGTTAACTGCAGAGCAGTTAACAGGAACATTATCGTTCACCAGACTTAACACCTTGCGATTATTATCTCTGAAAACAACAGTGCATGATTCCTCATCTAACACTGAACTGAGTTGTGGAGGCATTTCCAAAATGCCATAAATGTTTTAAAAAATAACCCTTAGGAACTGCAAAGGTTACTTTCTTCGTCGAATTAACCTTTGTTGTAGAAACAACGGTGATCACTTTGAACAGTTTTTGTAATAAATTGTACTAAATTTAATAACTTCAACTTTGTTACATTTATATCCAGCATTTTTTTAATTGTATTTGATTGTTTTTACGAAGTATTTCAATAAAATTAGGCACGTTGTAAATAAATTTTAATTCGTGGTATGTGTGGTATATTTTATCGAGGTAAACACTCATTAAGAATTGACAGGTATAAAATAAATTACAGTCAACTTACAAAATCAGTAACTACTAGCACTTTGTATTGTAATACGAGTGGCAAGATAATGTAGACATATAAATAATATTTTATTGTACCCAAACCGCACATTTAATCAAAATTCTATTGGAGGCCCAAAAACATACAAATGATATCACCTATCAAATAAAAAAATAGTTGTCATTATTGCCCGAAAGAGGAAAAGTTATGAACGGATAGTATCACCATACATCAATTTTGTAGGGGTTGTGAATTTTAAAAAACACTCTGTATAACATCAAAATTTGTAGATTGCAAGCAAAAATCCACATCACAAAAATTATCAAAATCGATTAATACATATTCGAGTTATTTACAAAATTCAAAGAATTTTCACGAACTTTGAGGTCATCTAGTGGTCAAATGTAGCGATTTCAGATATAGGTGAATTAGCCTAAATCTGCCTATTTT
Source organism: Anoplophora glabripennis (assembly GCF_000390285.2). Taxonomy (NCBI): domain Eukaryota; kingdom Metazoa; phylum Arthropoda; class Insecta; order Coleoptera; family Cerambycidae; genus Anoplophora; species Anoplophora glabripennis. The sequence continues at coordinate 420,221 of NW_019416564.1, forward strand.
GAGTTCACGAATCTGTGGTCTTCCGTTGTACACGTTATTCTGGGACACCCTGTATATGCACTATACAGTATATCCAAAAAAATTTGGGAATAGATGCGGCATGAGAAATGTAGTCAATATCATAAAAAAAAATTGTTGTAAAATCCTTATAGTTTCCGAGAAAAAAATTATTGAAGTTGTAGTATTTTCCAGCATTATAACGTTGGACATCGCGTTAGTGTTTACAATGGCTTTTTAGTAGTTAGTGTCAAAAATGGCTTGCGTGTATAGCAACTCGGAGTTGATGGATATCGTTTTAATTTATATTGAAGCAAGACAACATTTGTGTTATGGTGAAACATTTGTGCTATGGCGAAACAGGACAATTGTGTTAGTTCGTAGAAACTGAGTAAGACGGACCCAAATGTGTTTACACGTCAATGGACAAAATTTTGAACAGGTGTTGTAATACCAGGTATGTCAAATTATTTTATTAATTAAAACCTCAAATTAGTTTAATTAAATAATAATAATAATAGTGGCAAAAGCAGTTGAATTTTCTGATACAAAATAGGTGCTATAAAATTCTATTTATTCCTTTCTTTGCGAAATTCTTTCAAATTTTTGTTCGTTTTTATCACACTTTGTCGCCCGCCGTGCCGCCCGCATTGTGCGAGGTCAGGTTTTACAGTGGACCAGTTTCCAGTGTCGCGCAGAAGTGTATTTTTGCACGACACTGCCCTTTTTCTTTACAAAATTGTATTTTTAAGAGTCCCCTGTACATCCAAATTTTTTTTTGGATAAGTTCTAAATCACTTAAATACACTGTTCCGCATTGGTCGCTACCAATATTCCAATAGCGGAGAGAGCTGTACTAGCTACGTTTTCTGCGTCGCTATATACTTCTACAGTAGTAGATTCTTCTGACTAGAAAAATAGTTATATGCTAGGGTCACACAGAGTGCTATGCTAACTCGGCTAGCTGTGTGCTGCGTTCGCTATTAACTTCTTACGAGATATCAGTAGATTTTTCTAAATAGAAATAATCTGTTTGCTAGAGTCACACAGAGAGCTACGGTACACGTTAAACCCAACCAATATTACGACAACAGCGTTATGCTAGCTGTATTTGTTATGTTCCCTATAAGTACATTATATTCGTGCGTATAGAAAAAAATATCAAATGAAGCATTTGACTATACACTTTAAAATCGATAATATTACGGCCACAGACAACCTATCTCTGTGTTTGTTGCGTTCGCTATACGTATAGGAATGAACATTATTGCAGCCACAGACGGGGTCACACAGAATGCCTGTGTAATATATAGAGGGTGATTTGTAAATGAACCAACATATGGCACGTGTATGTAATATAATGTTCAATACTTCTTCCATTACGAAGTTGTTTAGTTCAGCCGCTAGATGGCGGTAAAGTTGGTAAAACTTGAATTTCGTCTGCTACTACTGCTGTGTAGTCACTTGTTGACATAATAAACGAAATAATTGTATTTGTATAATTGGAAAAATTAAAATGAATTACATAAATTTAAAGTCTGTTGTAAAGAGAATTGTAAGACTTTTCAAAAGAAATATTACTCAACCCCCAATGCCATTTAAATATTTGGGGTGATGCTTACCCTTGCTTGGGAGTGAAAGTGGCGGAGTAAAAAATACCAGCAAAGAATGTCCCCCTTTAATCTAAAATCGACGGGTCTTAGCGTTTTTCTACAATCTTGACGCAGTTCCTGAAAATGGCTCTGTTTCGTTTTCATTTGGCCACCCTGTATATAATTCTGAGTAGTTGGTCGCTTATGTTTCCCGACGTTTGCGATGGATGCAGTGGAGCATTTTCAAAAGAAGATTAAAAATTCAATGAATATTTATCATCGACATCATTTGCAAGTCAAAATCACGATTCACGAACTGGGTTTTGTTCACATTACTTATCGAAAGCGATCGTAATGGAACTTATTTGTTGAGTGCACTACAATCTATTCCTACTCTACTACTTCAAATAGCACTTTAAAACTTAGCGTCAAGATTTTCTTCAATTAATTTTTGTCGAAACTTTATAGCGACGTTGGGAACAGCTTCAGGTCTACCTCAAAGACTAGACGGTATCAGTGCAGTAGCACTTATAGCAGAGTTACCTCATATAAAATTACTAGTTGACCCGGCAAACGTTGTTTTGCCATATAAATTAATCCTAGGATTATTTTAGTAGATTTTTCATAAAGAAATTTCACTTCTACCATCTATATTATATTTAGTGTTATTCAGTTTATATCGTGTATATATTTTTTTTTAATAGTAATAGTAAATGTCATTATTACGGTTGATGCAGAAACAATAATAATAATGGCCGAAAACTGTAGGGAGTGAGAAACGGCTCATTGTGTGAGAGAGATCTCATCCCTACTCCGTGCTGTTTACTGGGTCAGAAGTGACACCGGTCGACGCCTGGCGGGGATAAAAAAAATGATCAAGTGATAATTGATCAGTTATCGACCGGGGTTGAAAATTATTGAATTACNTATACACAAAACATGTCCAGAATTTTTCGGAAAATCCGAAAATGCAAAAATATATAGGTTCCATTTAAGAAAAAAAAAATTCTGCCACGCTTTTTTGAGGCACCCTGTATATCTACATTTTATGTCAAAATATGCGCAATCTAAAAACAAAATCGACGTATCCGAGGATTTTTCCTAAAAAAATTACACATTCTTTTATTGAAATTATCCGTTATTAAATCACAACCCTGTATATATAATATGATTTAGGTTTATTTATCTATGCATAAACCCTTGCCGCATTCATATGAGATATGAGTGCAAAGACTGCAAAGTGAAAAGCGAATGCGAGAAGTCGGGAACCTAATCTATGAATGATGCGAGACTTGACTTGAATTCGAATTCTCTGTATTCGAATGATTATTCGATTCTGAAAAGTATTCGAATGCAAGCTATTCGATTCTGAATTTTCTCGATTCTGCCCATCACTAATTACAAATAAAATAGGTCATCATATGCGCCATTGTCTTTTTGTTTTTTTTTACACTTTATTGTAGGTATTCAAAACCGATTCCCAACAAGATTGATTTATGATGTAAAGCAGTAATAAATAAGCCGTCATCTTATTTAATACTGTGTATAAAAATTAAGTTTATTAAAAAAAAAATAAGTTTTAATAATAGCTTATGCATATTCAAATGCTGAAATGGTCAATATGGTTTACTTTTATAGCCTTGCAGATGAAAATGGTACTGAGGCTAGGTGAATTTATATGGAAATATTTCCAAATCATCCAACTCCAAATCCGAGAATATTGAGAAATGTTTTTCAACGTCTTTCGGAGTGAGGCTCATTTCAGAAAGGTCCAATTGCTGGAAGACCTTTGAGTGTTAGAACGCCTGAGTTGGAAGAAGCTATTCTACACGAAATTGAAGAAGAACCAAATACGAGTATTAGGAAGATCGTTGCAAATCTTAATGTGAAGATTGGTTCGTTACAGTTACACCCGTTGCACACATACCGGAACCGGCTAGCCGGATCCGGTTACCCGGCAGCAAGGTGTACAGTCTTATGGCAGCTTTCACACATGACGGAAGGAGCTATCCGGCGAACGGAAAAGTAAATATTGTATTCTTTATATCACTGGTTGAAACCAGACCTATCCAGTGGGACAAAACTTTAGCCTTTTCACATTTTTTGGATATTTTTTCATATTTTTAATTTTTTTTTTATTGCGACGACGCGTCGTCGGCAATAGTCAAGCCACATAATTGCAATGCGTCTACGATCCATCTCTTGTCGTGATAAAAATTCAACTGGGACTAATATCAGCCAAACCGGTTTGAAAATTATTACGTGTGAAAGAGACAGCCGGATCCGGATAGCCGGACCCGGCTAGCCGGTCCGGCAAGTGTGAAACGGCGCTTACTGGCGCAAGACTATCCTGCTCGCCTACAATTTTGTCACTGGATTTTACAAAAAAAAAACAAATGTTGATTTTACGCTGACATATTGTTTACCGACTAAGCTAAATAATGGAATCTCGAATTCAACATCAGTTTTCATTGGATGGGTATTATTAGAAATTTTCTAGTTGGGCCTTACTTTTTATCAAGAATTTTAACCGATGCCGCCTACAGACATTTTCTTGAAAACTTTTTACATGAACTACTTGGCGATGTTTCCTATGCGCTAAGAGAGAGAATGTAGTTTATGTACGATGGAACCCCGCACATTGACTGCTCGTGAATTTTTAAATGAAAGACTCGATAATAACATGATTGGACTGTAGGCACTCAAGAACCAGGTCAACCTTGGCCACTCAGATCACACGATATGAACCCTATTGATTTTTTTTGTTTGGAGACACCTCAAGACATTAGTTTACAAGGTTCACATTGAATCTGAGGAGTACTTACGTCAACAAATTATAGGTGGTTGAGATGTGATAAGAGCAACTCCTCGAATTTTTGCACGTGTTGGAGCTGCAATTTCAAGAAGATCTGAAGCATGTACGGGGTGATTTACGATATTTTGACCCCCCATTAACTTTTTTCTTTTTAGAGTTATAAAAAAATGTGAACTATGACAGTTGCACAATTTTTTATGAATTTTTAGTAGAAAAACAAATGAAGTCTAAACAAAATGACCGCGGATGTTAACTTTGTTAATTTAAATGGAACACCCTGTATATTTTTACATATTTGGTTAGAACATTCTCTTCAGGCATAGTCACATAGGGTTTGTTGGATCCATCTCTAACAACAAGCGAAATACTATTAAAAAAAGAAAAGATGTTTTTTTATTAAGAAAATAAGATATCTTGTAGTTGTTAGACCTCTTTCAGGTATTTCTGCCTTTTTTCCAATTACGTAACGATTTACAGATTTAGTTGTAATATATTTTGACATATCGGACATTGATATCGTCCAAAATGCATATAGGTATTTTAAATAAATCTCACTAATTAAGCCGTGCGAGACCTACTTACTCATGGACAATGTTATATGGTAAGCAGTGATAGTGACAGGTAATGTCATGACAACATTGTTGTTGTTTGATAGTTTGTATTATTATTTAATTAAAATGGGTTACACAGAAAAAGAAAATTGAAATATTATAGGAATTAAAATAGAGTAAAGATCTTCTCCATACTCTATTTTAATTCCTAATAATATTTCAATTTTCTACTTCTGTGTAACTAATTTTAATTAAATAATAATACAAACTGTCAATCAATAACAATGTTGTCATGACATTACCTGTCACTGTCACGGCCTACCATATAACATTGTCCATGAGAACTAATGAGATTTAGTTAGCAAACCTATACGCATTTTGGACCAGATTTTGATCCGATATGTCAACTAAATCTGTAAATCCTTACGTACTTGGAAAAAAGGCAGAAGTGCCTGATAGAGATCTAACAATTACAAGATACCTTATTTTTTTAATAAAAAACATTTTTTTTACGTTCTATCCAAATATGTAAAAATATACAGGGAGTTCCATGTAAATTAACAAAGTTAACATCCGCGGCCATTTTGTTTGGACTTCATTTGTTTTTTAAATATTAATTTCGAAAAATTCATAAAAAATCGTGTAACTTTTTTATTTTACATTTTTTTATAACTCTTAAAACAAAAAAGTTAAAGGGGGGTCAAAATATAGTGAATCACCCTGTATTTTGGCTGAAAGTGACCATTTCCAACTTTTGTTTTAATAAATCATAGTAAAGTAATTCCATTGTTAATTATTTTATTATTTTAAGTAATGCACTAGATCAAATAAATCAATTTTGTTGTTAATCGGTTTGGAATACACAAAAGGGTATGATGACCTATTTGATTTGTAATATTATACAGGGTGATATATTTGTTTTTTTGCAAATAATGATCGACGATACACTACCGCCATTGGTAAGTTTCTAAAGCTGGTGATTTTTTTATTTTATACCTACTGCCATACTAAATATGCACACCGAATTTGGTTAAAGATTAAGATAAGAGATATTTGATTTTGACATAAAAAATGCCGTTTGACCCATAGTGCGCCGTCCGGACCGGTCTAACAGTTGCAAGGACAAAAAACAGGCGCGGGACGCAACAGGGTTCCAGAAAAGATCCACGACAGATTGGCGCTAAGGACCAGATACTTACGAACGTCTCCACACCATGACGACTCTCCAGCGAACGCTCGCCCTGACAACACTTCTTTTTCACTAACTTGTTTTCAATAAAAATACTTTTATTTTTACCGTCGAGAGAGAGTTTTTCTTTTGATGCACAACAAAAAAACCTAATTTTCGGCCACAGAATACGTCCCTGGATTTTTGACCTCCACTTGAGAAACATCCTGTATAATTTATGTAAAAAATACTGTAATATGAAAGTAATGAAAATCTTTATAAAACCGGGGACAATTTTTTTAATTTTTAATCTAAAATATATATTTTTAGAAAGGTTCTGGGCATTTTCATATTTTGGAAATTTGGGAATTTACTTAGACTATGTCATATAGATCATGAAAATTTTGAAAAAATATGTGTCAGTGTTTAGAAACATTTTTCGCACTTTCATATTATGGTAATTTTTCCTAGGAATTTTAGTTAAACTAAATTACACAGCTCATAGAAGTTTCAGACTTTTTTTAATAAATACAATCATAAAATAAATCTGAAAGAAATAATTTTGTAATTTTTACATAGCTTATGCAAATTTTAGAGCAGACAATAAAAACTTACCAAAAACATCCAGGCATCCCATTTGAGACTTCAGAACAGGCGTGTTGATTTGACACAAGTAGCAACCGCGATCCGACTCTTTCACTGGCCTAATACGAAGTTTCCAAGTCTTCATGTCGTCATGGGTCACACTCACGCGGCTATTGTGTGTGACTACTTTGGTATGGAGGCTCAGAATGGTTTGGTCTTCTGCTCTGACCCAAGCAACCTGCAACAAAAGCAAAATGAATAGTAAATGTTCAGAATTATACTAATTTTATCATATATGAAGTTGTAGTGAAGATAGTGGATTGTATAAGTAATATTCAAGGGAAGATGATGAAGAGAAAATTGTCAAAAAATCCTTGATTGAACTAGTTGATGAGCCCTCAAAAACCATTAATTCTTCCTCAAGGAGTCACATTTAAAACATATTCTGCCATAGCTCTGGTGATATTAATACAAAAAGTGTTTCAAATAAATTTCTTCATAAAATAATTTTCAATTATACTGCGTGTTCCATTTCTTGTTACTTGATTTCGTTTTTTGATAATGTATTATACTGTATACTTCATGAAGAGAAACTAAGCAACAGCAAATTCTGCGCAAATCGATTAACTGGGTTCTGAGTTAAGGTGCAGAAAAATCATATATTGAGAAAAGAATATTTATTAAAAAGCATATTAAGAATTAATCGGATATAGCATTAAAATATATATATTTGACGTGCTTTCAAAGTAACTACAGCGAAATTCGAATTAGTTCATTCAATATGGCATCTATAACATCCAAAAGCCACTAAAATTTACAAAAAATTAGTAATAAAGATCGCACAATAACTAAATTTATGCGAAAGTGTTTTTAGGGGTTTTCGTAGATTCTGAATAATTTTCTATAGCCAATTTATCGAATCTCAAAATGGTGGATTCAAAATGGGTAAAAAATCGTAGACATTATTAAGGAATCAATACCAACGATCCCAGAATAACTCATTTTAATCTCAAAAAGCTCACTGGGGGTTCTTTAGATCCACTGTCTGATTTTCTAGTCAAATTATCGAATCTTAAAATGGCGGATCCAATTTGGCGCCCATAATTTGCAGAAATTGCTGCAAGTTCAAAGGAAATCCATACGAGGGTTGAATTTGCCTAAACAAGGCTTATTTAAAGATCCTCGAGATTGCTGTATGATATTGTTGGGTCATGTTTATCAACACAAAAATGGCGGATCGAATGTGCCGTTTTTCAAGCTTCAAGAGAATAATTAATTTAGAAATTTATATTTAATTAGACCATTATAAAAATTTGCCAAAAAAACACTCACACTGGGATTTTTCTCGTGATTTTTTATGTTGAATTGCCATGCATTTAATTGAAACGTAGTTTTAATATTAAATTTTTTAATGTTTCTAATTAAAATGTGCAATGAAAAAAAATGTTACTTTAAATCTTTCATTTAAAATTGTTCCTGTCTAAAAATTTTACAAAAATTGTATAGCACATTTGTTTCAAATATTTTTTTAAAGTATTTAATTAAAGTTTTAGATCTGAAATTTTGTTCGTAGATTAGACGTTTTCCATATTCTGTTTTAGACATATCTAAGTTAAATAAAGATCGCATATCAATATAAGTTATTGAATGGTGATTTAAGGAATAAAGTACAAGAATATCCTGTCTACTGTTATATTTAAGCAATTTTTTTAATTGTTCAATTTCGTTCCAAAATATTTAAAACTTACTTGCTGCTCCTTAGTAAATAGTATCTTTTTTGACAGAAAAATTAATTTGAAACAGACAATTTACTTTTAAGTTGATATAACATTTGTATACTTCTCGATAATATATGAAGGTATCGGGTCATTCGACTGTAATATCAAACAGAAATCACGAAAATCCCTAGAAAATATTATTTATGTAAATTCAGTTCATCCAGCTGTTCCATCATAAGTTCTTCCTGCAAACTTTAGCAATTCATGCCTGTTATGGGCGCCATATTGGCTCCGCTATTTTGAAATTCAATAATTTGACACTGGAAAGAGGGTGTAAAGAACCCCCCAGTAAGCCTTGTTAAGTTAAAGTGAATGATTCTGGAATCGTTAGTATCGATTACTTAATAGTTGCGATTTTTTATCCGTACGGGCACCATGTTGGATCCACTATTTTGAGATTCAGTAAATTGACTCTAGAATATTATTCAGAATTCTCGAAAACTTCTAATAAGACTTTTTGGGGTAATTAACTGTTGCGCGATCTGTAATACTGATTTTTTGTGAATTTTAATGAGTTTTGGGCGTTATAGGCGCCATATTGAAACCGTCAATTCGAAATTCGCAAAAAACTATAGTTATTTTAAAAGCACGTCAAATAAATATATTTTAATGTTATATCCAGTTAAATTGATCTTAAATATGAGTCTTTTACAAATATTCTTTTCTAGTATATAATTTTTCTGCTGACTTCTAGCTGTCGTATTGGGTCGCCATTCTGAATATTTCGAAAGAGCCACTCTCTTTTCGAAAGGGGCATTCCTAACAAATCTTTTAAGCCCTTATTGAATCACATTTGCCAACGAGAATTTTGGGCACAGTTTTGTTCCGTTTGACACAGAACGTCCCGCATTTATAAAATAAATGTTATAGGTTATGTCACTGAATAACAATATCGCTGAATAAACCTTAAATGCAAAAACAAAATGAAATTTAGGTTTTTTATTTTTGTTTCGTATTGTTTGTTTCTTTTTTTGTGGCATATATCCAATGAAAAATAAAAAAAACTTACTGGAACTTCTCCAAATATTGGGGCTCTCGCTTCAATCATCCTGCATATTTTAAATAGAACACTGTATAGGTGTTTAAAATTTAATAAAACAATTTTCATTGCTATGGATAATTGCAGATTTTTTTATAGACGTTTTAAAATCGCTCTTTTTATTGTTGAATCGAATACTTATATGCTCTCCCGTAATCCGATCTAAGGTCATATTTACGAAAAATCCTCGGGAACGATTTGATCCCCGACCCTCGCTCGCTTAAGATCCGAAACAAGCGAGATAAATGGAATATTAGTGTTTTGGAACGTTAAAAAATTGGTTTAAATTAGATTAGGTTTTAGATTTAAAAGGGTGATAAATCGACGTGGAACGTGTGGGATCTGGAAGGTGTTCTATTCCTCTTGAAATGCTTGACGGGTTCCATTTAGGAGCAAAGACCTACATTTTATACTAATCTGTCATTTGGTATGTGTCTGACAGTAAAAAAAACAAATGTAGGTACTTAATTCATAGAAACCATGACAGCATAAATATATTTTTCATTTGTACCTAAACTAAATTTGCTGAGAAAAATATTTGGTTATAAAAAAATAGTCGATATGAGTGACAATTATTCATTAGATTATAATGGTTTGATATTTACAGTTAAAATTTTAGAGTTAATTAAAATTTACGTTGTCTAACTGATGAGTATAATATTATTACGTATACTAATAAGGCCCCAACGCTTAGAGCGTGACGTCACTTTAATAGTGACACATGTGAGCGATGTATACTCGATAATCAGTAAAATTAAATAGATATAATGATATTAATTATATCGTCCTGTGCCTAAATGACATAATGCATATTTAATTACAAATAAAATATTATATACAACATTTAGTCTTTTGATATTCAGTTAGAAAACTAAATAAAAATATTATTTTTATTGGAAATTGGATTATCTTTTACTTAATCTGGGAGCCGATACGAAATGTGAGAAATAAACAGGATGTTAAATTAAATTAAAGTTTGGTTTATTTCTTTATAATACAATACTCAATTGTCAACGACAGATAGACCCAGAGACTTTGGCTGTACTTCTAGGTGCAATCTGTCACTCACCGCACTACGCAACGTGCAACTCCAACTAACTTTACCTCTTTTTATCCGAAATATGATTTCATTGATTTCAGTTTGTTTATTTATAATATAGTGTATTGCTTACGATTTCTTCTTGGCTGGTAATAAATCCACTTTATATTTGTTGTTTACTAGAAACCGTTGAATAAATTCATATGTAGATTTAGAATGACCCATAGTTTATGTCTACTTTCAGAGGTATTACCTACTAATTGTTAAATGTTTTCTGTAATTCTGAGTTTTATTTCCAGCACAGACCTAAACTAAAACCGAATAATTTGTGAATTGTTTCCGATATTAGATTGTTTATTGATAAATAAACGTAATTTATATTACTGCCGAATAAACCGGTTGTATTCACTTTGAGCGTGAATAAAATTGATAAAATTCCGGTAAAAGTATAATAATATTTTTGTGATATACATTGATGATTCCATTCATTCGAGAAAGGAATTAACACTATATGGGAAAAACTACTTTTGGTCGTAGTTAACATAATAGAAATATAATATACCCCAGAATTAAACTTTCTTCACCGTATTCCGTGCACTTGATGGAGATAATCTCGAACATCTAGCCGATACTGGGGAGGTGCCCCATCATGGAAAAAACCACATGCGTTGTCGGACATCTAGGGTCATTGCGAAGAAATCCATACGATGGAGCAATATGAACGGTCCAATTAGGCACTCATCCCAAATATTCAGTGAAAACGGCGTTGAAAGTGATTCCGTTCAATTGCGTGCGGTATTGTGAATGTTCTGTATTCTATTTCGAGTAAATAAAGTAGGACATCAGCAGTAAATTGGCGATTTTCAGCATTTTGATACAACAACCACTCATAAAACCTAACTCGTAATGGATAATCCGCTGATGACAGTGCTTGAGGCCGCTGGGTATGATATGGGTATAACTGAACTTTGTGTAATAAGCGTCACACCGTTGGTACTGCAGTCATCTGTCTAACAATCTGCCTCCTACTTATTCGCGGATTTTCACGGATAATATTCAACACTCGTTCTTTAGCAGTCGCCCGGGGCCACCATCTCGTCCACGATTTGCACGCAAATTACCAATATCTCGACCACGTTGCACCACTGCAGTAATGGTTTCAGGATTTGGCGTGTGTTGATCAGAAAATCGATCCGCATACAAGCGCGAAGCTACCAATGCATTTTTTTCTAACTTCCTATAAATATTAATCATATACATTAACTCAACATTGCTGCACACATGTGCCATTTTGAAAATTTTGACACTCTCACGATAAAACAAACAACACTATTGACTTCGTTTGTTTACCACGTAGAGAGCTTATCCACACTCCAAGAACTTGTTTACTTTTATTATTTGTTATCAGATGCCCTGCTAAGCACTCCTTTTAATGGTTTGAACTTTAAACATTTTTTACGCGAAATCTATTACATTTTTATTATAAATTTTTTGGTGATTGATCGACTTCTTATTTAAGGGTGTACAATGCACATGTCCTCAAAGTTTTTCGGATAAGTTCTGAATCACCATGTGCCACGACCTGGAGATGGGGGGGTTGATTGTACTAGGAAGTAGCATACTACTAACTAGATAACTCGGTTGTTAAGGGCGCCAGACAAATTTTCCACCACCAATCACCTACTATAATTCCTACTACTCGATCAAGAAAACTTGTCAAACAAGATCAAATAACACACTCAATGATAAACATCATTTATTAATCTGCACTCTATTTAAGATTAGATCATAAGAAAATAGAAAATATAGATTGTCACTGCTGCCGTTAATATAAATAATTCGCAATAAATAATAATATAAATAAGGGGAAAAAATTAAGGGCGTAAGGTTATAGATGGGATTAAGCGAATAAAAAAACAATATGTTGTCAAGCGTCGCGTGAGCTCAGGCGCAGCACCGGCTTCGTATAAGCCCCGATAATGCAAGATAAATTCTTGCAAAAAAAAATAAAATTATTATTGAAACACCTTAATTTTCCTTTGGTCCACCTCGTGGGGATCTACTTATGAATAAAAGCCGCGAATCATGTAGTAGCTTGAACAAAGGAATAATTACTGTTAATAAATAATATTACTGAATACTGGAAAATTACCAGCATGGCAGTAGTGAACAATTTATATATCTTTAAACAAAATTAAAGGCTCTATATGAAAAATACTGATGGAATATCAATCAGAACATGTAAGTTCACAACTCCCACTTCTAAGTTTAGACGTAAACTTAATAATATAAAAACAAAACCCTAATGAATATTACCTATGCCCACTTAACCTATTGTTAATTACTTCTATTTATAAAATAAATCTTAATAATAATGCTATACTAATTATTAACGTGTGTAGGAACAGCAGGAGAAAAAAAAATAATTATTTTATCACTTGCGTGCGTCCCCGTGGATGACACATCTGCAGATCCAGAGATCTTTCATAAGGTTTACTTCGCCGGACTAGAGATCTTTCATAAGGTTTACTTCGCCGGACTAGAGATCTTTCATAAGGTTTACATAAGGTTTACTTCGCCGGACTAGAGATCTTTCATAAGGTTTACTTCGCCGGACTAGCCCAACATAAGAACCCCTTGACCAAAGGGGTTCTTAAATTTATTTGAACTGCACAGGAACTTTTCTTTCCCAAATTTACGCGAATGGGGCCTTATGTAAAAGAAAAACGTGAGATGGGACCACGCTCTTGGCTGCGTGGTGTGACGATACAAATCCTTTACAAGAAAGATTGGCGATTAGGTTCCACAAAAATTACTCAACATGCGACGGACCACAATCAACATCAGGCGTTTGGAAAACAAATATCCTAAAGAGCTGATTTTCAAAAATCACAAAAGTTTTCCCAACACTACGACACACCCAATCCACACAGCCAGGTACCGGAAGTCATAAAGTGTAAAATTTGCGCGGATCCCCTCCTGAGTTTAAGCTAACAAAAAAACTATCCCTGACCCCTATTGGTTGGAATCTGACCAATTAAAACTAAGTAAACTATAGTAAACAATTATTAACTCTAAAATCAAATCTAATATGATTTATAACACCTTGATTAAGTTCCCTGAACATAAATAAGTAGCTAAAGATATCATTCCCGTGTATATTTATTAGAAATACCTTGATATAGAAAAGTGGTAACATGGAAGATTCAGCGCACAATCGGGCAACAACGCACCGCGCAGGACCAGAACTGAATTCGGCAGGTAGGTAGGTGGAGTTTCAGCCGGAAGAGAAAGGACGAAAAGAAACGAAATGGTCAAATGTCAACACAAATTCTCATCCTTAGGAAATAATCCACACAATGCCAATCGTTCATCTACGAATCTACAAAAATATGGTAAGTACCAAACAAATGACTTAATGTTCTTAACTAACTTTGTCTATCCTGAGTATAGTCTATCGATAATCTACTAAGTATTAGTTGCTTGTTTACATTTTAGGTTATCAGTATGATTGAATGTTTATTTCTATTCTAGGAGCTAGGCATGCACTTGGGTGGATCTAATACGATTTCTCCCTAGGATCTCACGGCCGGCGACAGTTGTGAACGATTAAATATTATTTACTAGACCTGGATATGAACGTATTAAGGTAACGATTATAATTGTTTTGGTGGTTAAAAATTTAGACCCTCAATATATTTTAGGCAATACACAATACACATCCTTGTAATTAAGGTGACAGGACCCACAACGATTCCTGGGAAACAACCTGCATTTGAAATGAATTACAATGAGAAAATGTAATGTAATACCATATTAATAAAGAATAAATGCAATGTGATACTTATTTATTTAGTTTTATACCGATTAACGTAAATTGCATGTTACAAATTTACATATTACTCTGTAAAATATGTTTTACCATATCTGATTTCTCCACGTTTACATTAAATATAAAAAAAAATCAAATCTGTATTACAGCAAACAATTGTGTAGAGAAGTCGTCAAAATTTGCAACTATATTTGAGTGGTAAAACTTAAACCTTTTCGATCCTCACAACAAGCCGAATAACAGTTCACGTTCTGCTTTATTTCCAAAAGCAAAACCAACAAACAATATTCGGGAAATACGGATATATTTACATATTATTTTTTTTTTAGATTCCTCCCCAGTATGTTTAACAACGTTAAATGAGATACAAAAATATACATCCAGCATCCGGCAGAAGCAAGAATAAGTTAATAACAGAATAACTTCATATTTTACATTTCAAATCCCTTTTCAGCGTCGTGTTATTAAAATTTTCATGAATGCCCCGTAAACAAATAAACCAAAGCACGTCTGCATCGGTAATTCCATTGTCTGTAAAATTGAGGTAAATAAGAACGGTAAAATGTAAATGCACAAGTGTATTACTTGGCGCAGTTTTCAATGTTTCATCGATTCGGAACATCAGTGCGTTAGGATGTTTCGAATAGTTACACAATCACCGTAATTGCTCCATTGCAATTTAGAGTTTCAGGCAATAGTTTATGGCATTAATGTGGAAGATAATAGTGATAATTTGTCAAATTCCTACGGCGAAAATATTTTTTCCTTAGATATTGCGTTATCTCTTACTGAAAGTCTCTTACTGGTTTTTGCTAAGGAAACAGTTGCGTCACAGGCTCTTCTTCATTTTGTTGATGATACCAAATTATAATTCATTGTCTGCAATCTTGCATTGTATAGGCCTTTCGGAAAATGTTGATTTATTAAAGACCTTTCTTACCAATCGCACAAAAATAGTTGCAAAAACTGGTAATGAATCATATAATTATTTAGGACAATAAAGTAGAGCTCCTCGAAGTTCAATTATGGGTCCTTTGCCTTTTGCTATATACACATCTAGTCTTGTTAGAACTCCTAAAGTTGTAATACTGTGTTATCCAAAAAATAGGGGTTGTTTAAAAAATAAAAAAACTCTATTTATGTTTCCAAATTAATTTCGACGCCTTCAAAGTAATCCCCACCCGATACAATGCACTTATGTCACCGTTTCTTCCAATTCTCGAAACAGTTTGAAAAGTCCTTTTCCGGTATGACATTCAATCCTTTCCTCGATTCGGCCTTTATTTCCTCGATCGAGTCGAAATGGTGTCCACGGAGAGGTCTTTTAAGTTTAGGGAATAGCCAGAAATCACTTGATGCTAAATCAGGCAAACACGGTCGGTGCGGAACGATATGGCTCGAATTTTTTGCAAAATATGGTCTCGAATTATCAATGTTGTGTGAGCCGGTGCATTATCGTGATGCAAAAACCAAGAGTTGTCTGTCCATAATTCCAACCTTTTGCGGCGAATAGTGTCATGCAAACGACGCATAACTCTGAAATAATATTCCTTTTTAACAGTTTGGTCGGTTGGAAAAAATTGAGAGTGCACTATAATCGAAGAAAACTGTCAATATGACCTTAATTTTTCAGTGACTGGCGCGATTTTTCAATCATGGTTCACCTTTTGCACGATATTCACTCAATTGATCGGCTGTTTCCGGATCGTATGCGCAGATCCAGGTTTCGTCTCTAGGAATGATGCGTTTCATGAAGTCTTGGTATAGTCCAAGCATTATAGAGAAATGCTTACAGAAATTATTACCTGGACAAAAAAAATATGACCGTATAGAAAATTAAATTTTAAATTGAATTTCTTGTTCTTTAAACTCGATCCAATATAGCGAACATGGTTAAAAAAAATCGCAAAGTTGAAAAAAACGGTTTTTCTAAAATAACTGAAAAAATATAGCACGGATTGAAAAATAATGAGAAAGTTGTAGGTAGGTTTTAAAAA
>NW_019416564.1:437595-445061 GCF_000390285.2 Anoplophora glabripennis
GTGCTATATTTTTTTAGTTATTTTAGAAAAACAGTTTTTTTCAACTTTGCGATTTTTTTTAACCATGTTCGCCATATTGGATCGAGTTTAAAGAACAAGAAACTCAATTTAAAATTTAATTTTCTATACGGTCATATTTTTTTTGTCCAGGTAATAATTTCTGCAAATTTAACATTAATCCGTGACAGAATGCTTGGACTAGTAGTCAGAAATCATTTTTTCACAGATGTTAACGAGACACTGTTTTTCCAAAAAGTTGAGCGTTTTTGAAATCAAACGATATTTGACGCGTCTAAGGCACAACAAATCTTTTAAAATGGTATTTACCGAACCTTTTGGAATGTCAACAGTATCAACAAGTTTTCTTATTGTTAATCGACGGTTTTCGAGCACAAGATGATTGATTTGATCAACGTGCTGTTCATCAGTTGACGTTGATGGTCGTCCGAGATGCTCTTCATCCTGAACGCTTTCTCTGCCTTCTTTAAAGTATTTACATCACTTGTAAACAAATTTTTGCGACATAACCTCATCACTAAAGGCTTCTGTAACATCATCAATGTTTCCGAGGCAGAATATTCATTCCGTAAACAAAATTTAATGCAAATTCTTTGCTCAACAAAATCAGACATAGTGAAAATCGATAAACTCACTTTCGTATGTTTTCAGAAACACGAGTAGCTCTGCAGCAATTGAATATATTGACTTGAAACTAAATATTAAGGACAGTACTACCAATATACAAGAACAGTACTACCAATATACTAAAAAAAAATTATATGCTTTAACAATACCCGCGAATTTTAATTAATTATTTAATTCACCTTATTTTTTGGACACAGGGTTATACACCTTTTCGTTGATAACAGTCATCTTTATTACAGCCTTCAGCTTAAGGAGATAGTAAATGCATTTGTATGAATAGAGACTTAAATTGTTTTGTTCAATTGTTTCTGATTTTCTGTTTAACAGTTAATTCTGAGAAATCAAATGTTCTAATTTTTGGAAATAAACTAGAGAGAAATTAAATCTTCTCTGATACTATTAATATACCTGTTGAAGGTGAATATCTTCAAATCGTCATTGAAGCTAAAGTTTAGGTGTCATATGGAATCTGATCTGAAACTTGAGAAACTGTATGTTTAGATCTTGACTTTATTCATTTTTACCTATGCCGATGCCGGTCCATTTTTAACTGCTCAGTACAAAAATAATGTTAAAAAATGCAGAATTCTTGTCTGAGTCATATACAGGCTGTTACAAATTCCAAATATGGATCTCGGAAACGGTAAGAGATACGAAGTAGCTTAAATGGGGGCAAAGTTGCATAATCAGGACCAACATTATACCTCTAAAAAATCAATCATGAGTATTTTCGAAATATTTGAAAAAAACGAAATTTTGGAAATCCGTTTTTGTTTCATATCAGCCTTGTTTGAAGTGATATTGAAAAAAGAAGAATACTTTCTCATGGTAATTGTTTGCTCTCTATTAAATGGTATGATCAATTTTTCTATGTAACGTTTTATCTCTCCAGGACCATCATCAACTTCATTTTTTTCTCGAGATTTCTTTGGGAGGAGATTCAAGGAAACCTTTTTCGCACACTCCAATATCTATTTAAGTACACCTAAATCTTCATTAGATTCCATTTTACAGAGTTTTTAGAAAATTGAACCACAAATCACAAATGAACTCAATTAGCAGTATGACGACGATGTTTGACAAAGTATCCATGACATCGATATGCCCTACTTGCCTACTTTGCTTTATTATCCTTTGGTTTGAATAATTTCAAAGCACAAATTAACCCACACAGCACATGACGTCCCTGGGATATCCTCATTTAGTCCTATATATCCTAATCGGGGATCTCACTCCTCAGGATATCCTGACGATATTTAAATAAGACAAGTGGATCCTATCAATATCCTAGTTGGGGATATCCCAGGTAAATCCAAAGAGGATGTCCTGGAAATATCCTATGAAGATATTAAAAGCCGAACAATCTCCAATTTTGGGATATCCTAGACAAATTCTAGAGTGATCCCATCCTGGGATGGTTCTTGGCTTTGCACAGTGCATGGTGCATGCGCAGTATGACATATTGATCGCCAATCACCATTTTCTGTGTTTCTTTGTTTTATAAGTGCGTGACTCAATGACGTTTTTATTAATTTGAAAAGTGGAAAATGAAATTTAAAGCTTGTTAAAATAGTTAAGTGACGTGCATCAACCACCTGCTGGCAGAAGTAAGTATTTAAATTACCTTTGGTATTAAGGTATTAATATCATAGAATAAACATATAGGTTAGAATCGAATATAGTATTAATTTTGTTCTTACTGTTTGTATCATGCAATAATTATATAATGCCTAAAGAACGCATTAAAAAAACATGTTTTCAAATATTTTTTATATAGAGCCTAATACCATTCAAAAATTAGAATAGTTTTTATCACCATTTGTAATAGATGTGTATAAGTGGTATCACCAAATCTACATATGTTCAAATCTATAATTTTTAGTTCTGAATGTGTTGTATATAGGTGTTCTGACAAAGAATTGTATCCCATAAATTTAATTAATTTATTATAGTTCTCTGTCTGGAATATTTGTACCAACATTGTGAGTTATAAGGATTACATTATAAATCGTAGGCAGAATTACGTATTATCTATTAGAATATTAGAATTAAATTTAATATCAACAGATTATAATCCATAGTTCATGAAATTAGAATAGTCTCGTTAAATGTATTTAATGAAAATTTTTGTTTTGTCACTCGTCTACAATGTAAATGTATTATTAACATACTTTTTCTACAAATTTACAGCTGGAATTTCACAAGGACATTGCACAAAAAATTGCCCAGAAAAAGATAATGGGGAGGGCATTAAAACATGTCGCGGCATGCACATGAGAGACTATAAAAAGAGACCAGATCAACAGCACATAAGGAATAGTTATACATATAATACAAATAATAACTTAGTTGTGTATATAACTTTGTTTATATTCTGTAATAAAAAAGTTGGTTATATGTATCATAGAAAGAGTTGATTATATATAAGTACATGTGAAATTTGCTTTTTAAGTTTATATTTATAATGTGCAATAAATAAAAAAATTCAGTTCAATTTTATTTTTTATTCAAGAACTCAGTTTAAAAATAAGTGCAATTAAAGTTTATATTTTATTCTCATGAAGTACTTTAGGTCTTATTTGTTCCAGTTTAAAAAAATGCCTCAAACCAGTTTTATGAATAATATGAACCGTTGATGTGTATATCTAAATAATTTGGAGATGTTTCTGAAAACTTGTATGTAGTCTTGTCTGTAGTAGTTGTTGTCTTAAACAGAAAAATATCTGCCGGTGGCTATGTTACAGAATTTTCTCGTCAGATTTTAGTAAGTGGGTGAGTAAAATGTTTAAAAAATACATACGTGTATCAACGATGGAATACTTCTTGCAGAAAAATGTAAAATGTCTTTAAATCTCATGAAAAGAGAATTTTAAAACTACCCTTTACGTATTTATGACGAATCTAATCGACAGATCCAAAATATTGTATTGTTAATTTTTATTCCAGTGGTATTCAAAGAAATCAAATCTCGTATTATAACCGAATAGATAAATGATCAGATTTCCCTTTTCATTTTTTTGTCAATATTTTTTTTTAATAAAAAATATTAGATGGAGTGGAAATGGCAAGCAAATGTTTTGGAAATTAGGTACGTATTTGATCTATAGAAATATTTAATACCACCCTGTAATTTTTTTTATTAGCCCAATAAGTACTAAAAATGTGCTGTATATAGCCCAGCTAATGTCCTGAGGACATCAACAGTAAAGCCTACGTTGTCCTCATTTGATCCACTGATAACCTGATAATAGCCCGGCTGATGTCTTGAGGACATACACAGTAAATCCTAGGACGTCCTCATTTGATCACTGATAACCTGATAATCTCCTGCAGATAGCCAGGCGGATGTTCTCAGGACGTTACGAGCAAATCCCGGGACGTTCCATTTGGATATCCCTGGTACATCCTGAGGTGATCGTGTACGTATTCGAGGATATCCTATACATCCTGAGAAGTTATCCTCAGTACATCCTACGAATGTCATTGTGCTGTGTGGGAATAATTCAATGGGGGATTCAAGTTGGAGAAAAAATAGCATGTTTTGTTCTAATTAAAAGTCTCTTTTTTGTCTCGTAATTTTGCATCCGCTCGGCTACGCTTCGGCTCGCAAATACAAAATTTGCTCGCCACAAAAGTACCACTTTTAATCTTGATATAACAATATACTATTTTATTGTTAACAACAGAGACTTTATTTTATCTATTTGCACAAGCATATTTCTTGAAGTTATAAAAAGAATATGAATTTTTCATAGTTGTCATTTCCCTTTTTTCTTCATTACTTCTTTCATTCTTTATCCCACTTTTCCCTTCTTTAATTGCTCCTACTGTTTTCCTCTTCTTACTTCTACTTGTTTTTAATAATGCTGCTGTTTTCTTCATCCTGGTTACTGCAATTTTAGAGGTGTTTTAATATCTCATGAGCCGCGAAATGCGCGAAAGGCGTGGCATAATTCTTCTAATAAGCACGTTGTGAAAACATTGACTCAGAATTAAACCACGTGCCTCATTACAACCAGAAATGAACTAAGGCGCTTGGGCATCAATAAAGTCAACTCGCGAACATTCGTTATATATATTTTTATTGCTTAATTTAAAATAATGAACAATAGGGCATTTTATTATATTTGTAATCGGGTCAAAGGCTTGTTTACGCTACGAGAGCTCGAGATAGACTGTGTATCATAGATGTAATGTTTTTAGGACGTAGAATAATTTAGGCGACGGTCGGAATTATGTTTCTGTGCATATGAAGGTCAAAGCTCATAAGATTTTAAAACACCTCTATACCAGTTTATGTTGTATTTTTTATTTCTTAAGTTTATTTATTTTAAGTTATCTTTTTCACCAATCCAGTACATTCCATGAGCATATTATAAGCTTGTTAGTCATAATATGCAAATTTTTTTGTAGATATCAACATTTCTTGATATACACCAGCAAAAAACAAAGGGTATATAAAATAAAAGTTATTTGAAATAATACGAATAAAAACATAACGAAAAAACTATTGTGTGGTTTTATCTAAAACATTATTCAACATGCAAAACATTATCTTGCTTCAATAAAATAAATATAGAAAGAACCATAGATACTACTTTGTAAATATACCTAGATGTTTTAACATTTCCAGCTTTGTGCTGCATGTACTTGTTTTAAATCTTATTTCCGCTCGTATTGCGCCCAACACAGCAACCAGATAAAATCGAAATTGTACGTAATATACGATTGTGCAAATGGTGTTTTTCCCATTTTAATTTCTACTTGTACGGAGCCGCACCGGAAACAACACATAATTATTTAAATCTGAACCTATATGGAACCATTGTTCTATTGGAAACGAACGTGCCTCGCATTGAGATAAAAATACTATTTCTGTAGTTTACGAAACACAGGCGCGATTTGAAAAAAGGTGCTATTTAGTAGTAGAATTGGCCAGGGAATCGCTACTCGTGTAAGTTTAAATCAAAAAATGTGAAAGATAGCAAGGATACCCGAAACGCTCCAAAATGTTCGATCGGAAGTGGAGCAAAGATTTTATTATTGTATGGAAGCGGGGGATAACCAATTTGAACATTTAATAAAATAACATTCTTTGATTCATTGATATTTTGTTTTATTTTCTAAATGGTGATTTTATTTTCCTAACCAAAATTAAAAAAGTCGTATGTCGTCGTGAGCAGAATTGAAAAAGCTTTAAAATTAGGAGTCACTCAACATAGGGTGACATTTAAAGTTTAAAGGTATTTACGCCCCTGCCTAAGGGGTTGCTTCCAAAACACCAAAACTTACGCCATCTCGTGTTCTCCTTGAAAAGAAAATCAACGTTCCTCAGATTTCTATGTTTTTTTTAAATTCCTATATTTTCCAGGTGAGAAGTTTTAATTAAAACACCCTGTATGCAGTTATTAGATATTTATATAATCTCTGATTGTCGCGAATTTTTGAGCACAATAAATTTTTTGACACCTTTCGAAAATTCTGGACACCAAAACTTATGTTAGTGTGTAGCATCTGGAACTAAATATTTGACTAAAATCTCTATTTCACAAATGTCTGAACTTGAATAAAATTGGAAATAGCAACAAGCAACATCCAATATTCTTATTTCTGTAGTTGGATTTTCCGTGTTGTAATAATAAACGATATTATTATTATAAATTAGTTTATTATATTATTATATAGGGTGAAACTTTGAATAGGGTACATATTTATACGGAAGCTATCTTAGACCTCTAGACCCAAACTCAGCTCACAAACGTTTGTTTTCTCAAATTCCGTCGTGAAAATGAACTTTTTTTCATAATCGTAATTTTCATACCCCGCCACTGGATATGCTGGTGAAACCTCAAACAATCGCTTGCACTAGTCGCAAGCGAGAAGTATAGCATTGCTGCTAATCTCATCTTTTTTATTCTTATCCGTGATTTTTTTGTATGCTGTACCTGTACTGCCTTAGCCCGAACCAGACTCAGGCGTTTTGTCTCGAAAAATTCATCATTGAAATGTTCATTCGGAAGTGGAGGAAAGATTTTATTATTGTATGGAAGCGGAGGAAAACCAACTTGAATAGTTAATAAAATAACATTCTTTCATTCATTGATATTTTGTCTTATTCCTTAAGAAATAATTTTATTGTCATATCCAAACCAAAATTAAAAAAAAAAGTCGTAGGCATGTCGTCGTGAGCAGAATTGAAAAAGCTGTCACTTAAAGTTTAAGGGTATTTTATGCCCCTGCCTAAGAGGTAGCTTCCAAGACACCAAAACTTACGCCATGACGTGTCCCCCTTCAGGAAATCGACGTGTCTGACGTATTTTTAGTTTTATTTTAATTCCGATATTTTCCAGGTGGGAAGTTTTAATTGGAACACCCTGAAGTGAAAAAATAATTCCAATAACTCTAGTTCAAAACCGACCAGTGAAAGCTACAGGTATTCGTCGGAGCACTGTTTCTAAAATTACAACAAGAGTTGCAGAACGCATAGCTATGTTACGATGAATGATAAATATATATGAAGGAAAAAACAGTACCAACTTTAACAGTAGGTACATCCACGTCAAATTTCAAGAGACAGTTAATTACAGTGGCAGCAGGGAAATTCTCAGATAAATTATATACAGTATAAGCTTCCGATGAACAAATAAAATAAAATAGCTTTTACCAATATTCGTGATCTACAAATAACGAGCGTTCAAATAAAAACGTGGTCATGTTGATTCTGAATATTTGGACGTAGGGCGTAGCGTATAGCAAATGAACTTAAACGTCATCTGTCAAAGCGCTATATCGCCGCTATCAATTTGAATATTTTCGTTTTA
>NW_019416565.1:0-7908 GCF_000390285.2 Anoplophora glabripennis
TTTATTTATAACAAATTTGTTGTTGCACTTTTGTACTTTTTATACAGGGTGGATCAAATAATATCTTTAACATCAATATTTTGCATTTATTAGATATCAAGCATAGTTCGTGTAAACTGAATAGGTTTGGTTACAGTTTTATATGGTTATTGTATTTTATAATATACCGGGTGTGCTTAATACGCAGTAGGGTTTTTTTTCTTCTTGGATAAAATTAGCAAAACAATTATTTTGAACCTGAATAGCTTCTAATTAATAGCTGTTTGCGATATATATATTTTTAATATTTCGTTAATTATTTTTTCTCGTTAGTGGAGAAAATTCATTTTAGTGATAGTTTAAGAAATTATAAAGGTAGTTAGTGGATTAATTGGTTGCATTATTCTATACAGGGTGCATCAGCAAATTAGTAACGCTTTATTTCTACCTTACTATTGAACTTGTGAGGTTTTTGCTATTAATATACAAGGTGTTGTATAGTTATTGGGTAATATAATTTTAGGATTACTGTTAATATAGTTTTTTTTATTTTTTTTTATTTAATTGGCTATACTTAGCGGAATAATTAGTATTAATAATTCAGATTATTATACAGGGTGTCCTTGCAGGGGTAATCGTGGGTGGTTGCTTTTATTGTTTTATAGCCGAATTATTTATAGGTACGGTCTCGTTTTTTTTCCTTTTTATGGTTTTCTATTTTTTATACGCTCAGATTGGGCTGTCGGATTTTTATTGAACTTTGGTGACTTTGTATTAAATTCTCGTTCAATATGGAAGTTAATAGATTATCTTCGGATGAATTGTCGTACGAGTTACAGATTCGGGGTTGTCAAGTAGGAGCGAATGTACAACAGAAACGGTCTCTTTTGCGATCGGCGCTTCGCGAAGAACGTGAAGGTCGTGCGACTGTGCCATCGTCGACAACTTTTGCGGCATCGGAGGAACTTAGTATTTGCGGTATAAAACTAATGAACTTAGAAGGAGAGATTAAGGCTATTGATATTGATAATTGGAAAAACGAATTTGAACGTTTATATGCGAGATTACGTCACGTTGTATTTAGATTAAATCGTATTTCACCAGAAAATCAAGATCAAAATCTCCGACTTACTCAGTTATTACATAATGCACAGCAACTGGTTGCTGAACTGAATTCCGCACACGAGAGTGAAGTAGGAAAACAAAATCAAGCGACTTCTACTTTAAATTCTCATCAATTTCAGACACAAACCTCCATTGTAGATTCGCCAAATCCGTTATTACCAGAAGTTCTACATCCGCAATTGCAAACTTCAAAATCGGCTGCTAATGAAACTTCCGGTCGCGAGGAAGATTTGCTTGATCTTCATGATGATAGCGCGGGAATTGAGACACAATTGAATAATAATTTCGTTGGACCATCAACATCTGCGGCAACACAGTCGTCCCCGTTACAGAGAAACATTCCTCAAACAAATATTTCTCACGATTTGACTCAGCATCCTACGGCTGATAGACGTCTGTCATGTACTGTTCGTTTCGGTGATGATGCAGAAAGATCGTTTTTTTCTAAAAACTGGTCACGTGTAGCTAATCTTGATCCGTTCTCGATGGATGAACGCGGTAATTTGATGAGTGAGCTTGCTGCTTTAAATTTTTCAACACCTGAAAAATATGATGTGCCATCAAATTTACAAAATAAATTTCCGGATATAGGTCGATGGAATTTGAGATACGACGGGATCGCTAGTGTTAATGATTTTTTAGATCGGGTCGAGGAACTTCGACGATCACGCGGTGTATCAAAAGCACAACTATTGCGGTCTGCCGCGGAACTTTTTGTAAAAGATGCACTATTATGGTTTAGAGCCAACGAATTTTCGTCGTGGGATGATCTTGTTGTAAAGTTGCGGGATTCTTTCCAGCCCTATGATTACGAAAACAGCATTTGGGAAGAACTACGTCGCAGGACGCAGGGTGCTCAGGAACGAGTTATCATTTTTATCGCTTCCATGGAGCAACTCTTTAATAGACTTTCGACAAAACCGTCAGAAGAAGTACGAGTACAGCTAATACGAAGAAATTTGTTACCATATATTCAGACGCAACTTTCCTTACATAAAATCGATAACATCCGAGAACTCACACAAACTAGTCGTGCTATTGAAGAGACAGAAATACGTGTTCAACGTTTCTGTCCTCCACCAACAAATTATCGTCAGTTAATGGAACCTGCTCTCGCTTACCATAAACCCACTTCAAACACATCGTATCCCTCTGTTTCGGTTATTTCTGCGGAAGACTCAATGTCGAATCAACCTGACACTTCTGGAGCGACAAAACCGGTAGGTAGTGCTCTCAGATCTAGTCAGCCAACATGTTGGAACTGTCGAAATATCGGTCACCGCTTTAAACAGTGTGATAAGCCGCGCCGTTTATTCTGTTTTAAATGCGGTCGTGACGGTGTAACAGCAAATCGTTGTCCAAACTGTTTAAAAAACGGGAATATGGGTCGACAGTAGACCGTCTGCCCGACCCCCCGACTAAAACGGTCGCTGACAATAAAATTATTCTAGATTACGTTTTCGCACATGCTAAACATGATCAAAGGCCTTATTTAAACGTCACGATATTTGGGAAACACTTTTTAGGACTTTTAGACAGTGGATGTTCCACAACCATCTTGGGTAAAACCGGTTGGAACGTTTTGAAGGACGTATGTAATCTTGATACATCGCACAAACGAACTTGTAGCGTGGCAAATGGCCAAACTTGCGACAGTATCGGAAATCTCATCCTACCGATTCAACTCCGCGATAGAATTAAAATAATCAACGTAGCAGTAGTACCAGCCATCTCGCATGAGTTAATTCTAGGAATAGATTTTTGGACTATTATGGGTATTATTCCCGATTTGTTTGCCAATGAATGGACATTTCGCTCCGAGCGTTCTCCAACGAAATGTGAAATTTTCGCCATTCAATCCATGGACTCTTTGAATGAGGAACAAAAATCAATTTTGGCAAAGATGATTGATGAAGCATTTGTTGCTATGGGAGATAAACTCGGTTGCACGGATTTAGTTGAGTTAGAGATTCGGACAAATTCACCTCCGATTAAACAAAGATACTACCCTATATCGCCGACTCTACAGAAAGAGGTTAACGCGGAACTGGAACACATGCTTGCTAATGATATCGTGGAACCATCAAACAGCCCGTGGTCATCTCCGATCGTGATGATAAAGAAACCGGATGGTCGTTGGCGCTTCTGCGTTGACTACCGCGCCTTAAACAAAGTCAGTGTACCCGATGCTTACCCACTACCATTCGTAAATAATACACTTGATAAATTACGAGACGCTCGATATCTTACCACATTAGATATAAAATCGGCGTACTGGCAGATCAAAGTAGCTAAGGAATCTCGGCCACTCACCGCTTTTACTGTACCTAACCGAGGGTTGTTCCAATTTAAAAGAATGCCATTTGGTATTCATTCCGCCCCCGCAGTATGGCAAAGATTAATTGATCGTGTGATCGGTGCAGATTTGGAAAAATACGTTTTCGTATATTTGGATGACGTTATTGTTTGTACGCCTACATTTGAGTTACATGTATCTATTTTGCGTGAAGTTTTAACTCGTATTACTAAAGTCGGTTTAGTTGTCAATAAAGAAAAATGTAATTTCTGTAAATCCGAATTAAAGTACCTTGGTTATGTTGTTAATTCCGCTGGTTTGCTGGTAGATCCGCAAAAGGTTGAAGCCGTCTTACGGATACAGACGCCGAAAAATGTTAGCGAAGTACGTCGAATTATCGGGTTAGCCTCGTGGTATAGACGCTTCGTGCCTAACTTTTCGACTATTATTGCTCCGCTTACCGCATTAACTAGGAAACACGCTCCTTTTATTTGGGATAATACGTGCGAGCAATCATTAACTCAAATCAAAGAACATTTGGTGTCCGCTCCTATTCTTTCTTGTCCTAATTTTGATTTACCGTTCACCATTCAGACAGACGCGTCAGATTTCGGGCTTGGTGGTGTTCTGACTCAGGAACATGATGGCGTAGAAAAAGTTATATGTTATCTTAGTAGAAATCTTAATAAAACGGAAAAGAAATATAGCACAACGGAAAAGGAATGTCTAGCGGTATTATTTGCTATAGAGAAATTAAGACCATATATTGAAGGGACTAGATTTACCGTTATTACTGACCATTATTGTCTTAAATGGTTGCATAAAATTAAAGATCCGGTAGGTAGAATTGCCAGGTGGGCAATCCGCTTACAACAGTACGATTTCGACGTTGTGCATAGAGCAGGAAGGAACAATACTGTCCCGGACGCTTTATCCCGCTCGGTACCAATTCTCGATACCACCGAGAACCCTGTAGATTCAATTGATACCGCTCCAGAACCAATTAAAGACAAATGGTATTTGAAACAGTTCCATCAAGTCCAAAAACATCCCGAAAGGTTTCCCCTATGGATGATTGAAAATAATATTCTATACAAGAGAGCCAAACTCCGTTATCCTGAACTTGCGCAAACGTTGTGGCTCCGCGTTGTACCTAAAGAGCAACGGCACAATATCATCCAGGAACATCACGATCCCCCTCTGTGCGGTCATTCCGGTATCTTCAAAACTACAGCTCGTATGTCTGAAAAATTTTACTGGCCTAAGTTACGGTGCGACGTGGCTAGGTACATTAAAAGGTACGTTGTTTGCTTGGAAACAAAACCAGAGCAAAAGAAATCTGCTGGAAAAATGCTAAGCGCTCAACCAACCGCAACGAGACCATGGCAATTAGTAAGTGTTGACCTTATGGGTCCCTTGCCAAGATCAACGTCTGGTTACGCTCACATTTTGTCGATTTTAGATTGTTTTAGCAAGTTTACGTTATTCTTTCCATTGCGTTCTTCGACAGCGTCAGCTATTTCCAAGATCATCGAAGATCACATTATTCTTGTTTACGGTGCTCCAGAAACGGTAATCGTTGACAATGGACCTCAATTCCGTAGTAACGTCTTTAAGTCACTGCTTGAAAACTATCAAGTAGATATATCGTATACTTGTAACTATCACCCACAAGCTAATCCAGTCGAGAGAGTACACCGAGTCATTAAAACTATGCTCACGGCATACGTTAAAGACGAACACAAACACTGGGATCGGTATCTTCCCAAAGTAGCCGCTGCAATTCGCTCCTCTCGTTCGGAAGTTACGGGATTAACCCCAAATTTCGTAAATTTTGGCCGTGAAATTTATTTAACTGGAAAACCAGTTCAGTCCTCAGATATTCCTAGAAAATCGGTATATGATAATCCTGACTTGTTATCGGATACTCTTCAACGTGTCTTTGAAGACGTACAAAAACGATTACAAAAGGCTTACCAGGACTCGAAGAAAACGTATAATTTGCGTCATAATGAACGGTTTCATCTTCGGCAAAAAGTATGGAAACGAAATTTCGTTCTTTCCGATGCGACCAAAGCATTCACTTCCAAGCTTGCTCCAAAATTTGCCGGTCCATTTATTATTACGCGTATTCTTTCGCCGTGGACTTATGAGCTCACTGACTCCTCAGGTCGTTGCATAGGTTCGTGGCACGCGAAAGATTTAAAAGCACATCCACCCGACGATTAGCTTAATGTAGGTATCCCGGAATAGCAGAACCCTTCCTTTAGTTCAATTATCAGTTTTAGTGCCTGGGTCCTAGTAGTAAAAGTTTAACGTGGTAAACTTTTTCCCGGGAAGGGGAGGTGTTGTTACGTGCTTATATTTTTTTTGTTTACTTAAAATTCATTTAGATTTATTGTGGGACCTTATACTCTGAAAAGGGAAAAATAATAAGACGGCAGTATGCTAAAGTTCTTTATTTATTAAATAGTACAGGTAACTTGTTGCTACGTACTTCAGCAATCGATGCCTAGTCTAGTTGGTGTCCCCCCCCCCAGCCTGCAAACAATATTAATATTAATTAAGTATTAAATAACCTTCCAAAAACTTACCTTTGTAGCCTCCGAACATTGTCCATAATTCCGTCCATAACCTTATCCGTTTAAGCTCCGCAGAGATGGAGTGCATCTTAGAATGTCCCAGTATAAGAGTAACAGTATATGAGTCACTTGCAATTTAATAATCGGTACAACAAACTTCTCTTGTTGATACATTTTCCAGGTATAAACATAACCCCAATTTATTTCTGTCATCTTTACCCAAATATTTTGTCTGTGGTTATACCTATCTAACCTTATATACACCAGAGAGAGATAGCTAATTTAAAACCATTTAGATTTAGAAAATCCCTAAACAGTCATCTCCCCTCCATTGGCCCAAAAATTCGCGGGTTTTGAAGAATTTATGAGTTTTTTGGGTAGTAATTCTGTGTGAAGAGGCACCATTTTGATTTGGCAGTTTGAAGCCGTTTAAAAGCTATTTTGCTGATTTACACTCACGATTTCTGCACTATAACTTTTGTAATAAAGTCAATTAAGTATTGCATACAGTAGCTTCTGGATTCTGCAAAGTGCTAGTGCAATAGTTATCGTCAACCTCCTCCCGGAAAGATCACTTCGTTGGCCACACACCATCACTTGGTAAGCTCAAATTTCTCTAATATCACATACATCTCATCATTTACTTTAAATCTAAACTATTTCTGCAAGATTGCAAGTGCTGCGCTCTTATACGTTAACTTATCCGTTCCTCCTCCTTTTAGGCCAAATACTTTTACGTCAGAAAGTTTCACGTTACTAAACTGTTACGTTGTGCACTTCTCTACAACGTACAGAACCTCGGGAAGTACATAACACCTGTACTTGGCACCATCCTTGTACGAGCCAAAGCCCGTATACACACATGGTTAGGGACCTTCTCCGTTTCCCTGTATACACGTTGGAGTACAACATCCAGACATTCCCTGCTTCCTGGTACCACCTCAGGACTGGGGACTAGGCATCGAAGGAATTTCGTACAGTCACTCGTCCGAGTTGACTGCCAGGCAACGTAGTTGTAGGGGCACTGCCAAATACTTTTAACTCTTTGTTTCTTTTATGTAACCTGAAAGTATTACTGAATTCACTCGATCTGCCCTTTTGCTGTAGGGTAGCATACATTTTTATAGTGGTATATTACTGCATTTTGTATTTCATCTGTAGAATTAATGAGCATGAATTGAACTGCTTTGCATTTTGCATAATTGATATTGTAATAATTACCTGTAAACCCAGGTATACCTAGGCACTTCAAGGCGCGGGTGTCATCTCTATTTGTGCAGACTACCCACCAGTATACCATCATATATATTTTTTTTATTACTATTTACCAGGGCCCGAAAACTTATACTTGAAAATATGGGGAACCACGTGACTTGAGATGGATATACAAGTTGGGGAAAGAGTCTATAGATGTCGCCACAAAGATTTTGTAGAATAAATTTTGACAATTGCAATTATGAATCATTTCATGTCATTCTTGTTCATGTTTATTGTTTATTGTTGGTTAGGATTGGCGAGTGTTGGTGTGTGTTTTATTTGTGTTTTTAGTGTGTTTTATTAGATATTTCATTCACATTTATTTATATAACATAATAATGTCTGATCATCATATAATCACATTTTTTTATTAATAAAAAAATGTGATTATATGATGATCAGACATTATTATGTTATATAAATAAATGTGAATGAAATATCTAATAAAACACACTAAAAACACAAATAAAACACACACCAACACTCGCCAAACCTAACCAACAATAAACAATAAACATGAACAAGAATGACATGAAATGATTCATAATTGCAATTGTCAAAATTTATTCTACAAAATCTTTGTGGCGACATCTATAGACTCTTTCCCCAACTTGTATATCCATCTCAAGTCACGTGGTTCCCAGTGTCCCCATATTTTCAAGTATAAGT
>NW_019416565.1:11707-64955 GCF_000390285.2 Anoplophora glabripennis
ATATAGATATTGTTTCTGTATATGGAATTCCTAAGCTTCTAAACCACTGTCTTCTAATTAGAAGATTTTTCGGAAATCTGTAACATATAAAAAAATCTATTAAATGTTTTACGCCTTGGTTTATCTGATTTACTAATGCTTTTTGGCACTTAAATTTTGTCAAAGCGAAATATTTAAATTTAACCCCAACAGCTTGTTTTATTGCTACGTCTATGATTATTGTTACTTATGGAACGATCGTTGATTTTGTTTCATTTGGTACATATTGCAAATATAGCACTTCTTCGGCATTGTTCAACACTTTTTTCACTGGAAAAAATCTTACTAACAAGCACGAAATCATTAAAAACGCAAAAACATTAGATTACACTACGAAACACAACAATGGCGAACTCGAATTTTCTGGAAAATGTCAAAATTTGAGCGTAAAAGTGGCGCAAAACATAAATGAACCAATCACAACACGGGGAATAGTAAATATAAACATGAATCATTTGAGATTCAAACAAATACCCTGAATTATTTATCTATGTCTTTTCTTGATCTGTGCCATAGATAGTAACCATAACCTGTACATAGTTGTGTAGTTAACCTACCTTAGCATTGAACCATAGACCAGAGAAGAACTCTGTAGGGTGATCTAATCTGATCTAGTAATCGACAAAATCGCACACTGGGGTGTGTTCCGCACTCCCCTCAAATTCACTGCTAGTTTATTTTTTTTGTCTGTTTATGAACGAGCTTGTCACCCCTCACTGAACCCACGAACAACGCCCCATTCTGGTGTGACACACTTTTATAATGGAAAAGTAGTTACTGTACCAACGTCTAGCACCTACCACCCCGGTTGAGGAGAAGACGTCGCATATAGTGGAGATGTTACGGCCGGCGACCCGCACAGTCCTACGCGGTAGGTTTTTCCGCAGCCTAGAAGCCCTGTTAGAAATAGTGGGCCAAGTAGAAGGCGATATATGGGAAGACCGCACGCGGGGCACGTCAAGGCCGCCACCGCTGGCAGTTAACCAACGCGAAGAACGAATACCACCCCAACCACCGCGAGCGTATTATACTTGCGGTGGAGATTATTTCGCGCGATTTTGTTCCGGCCCCCGCATCATGCAATTGGAGGCCGAGGCCTAGAAAGTAACCTTAACGACGTATGTGGGGAAGCGGTAGAAGTATGTCCGCGAATTGTAGTCGAGCTCCAAGGACGGCGACTACGAGCCCTCGTGGACACGGGGGCTTCGGAAAATTTTATCCGTACGGCTCTGCTCAATGAGGAAGAATTACGAGCGGTAACGGCGATTAACCGGGAAATCCGGTTAGGCTGTACGGGTAAAACGGCGGTTATGCGGGGACGTTTGACGGTGGAGACGCGGATACAACAGATCCGCACGATGGTTACCTTCACTGTCATGGACGATCTAAGGGAGGAGGTCGTGCTAGGAATGGAGTGGCTAAGGACGAATGAAGCGGTCGTGGACTTACAACGTGGATGCTTGCATTTCGGCCTGGTACCCCGCCAAACCACATATTGGGGGCAGAAAGTTATGGAGCTAGCAGCGGACCCACCACCACTGTATTTAGTGGAACATTTGCCCGGTAGTTGGAAGCAACGCTACGGGGAAGTCTTGCGGAAACATGCAAAATCGTTTAGCGAAATACAGCGGCCGGCTACGACCGCGACAACCGAACATCGAATCATATTACGAGATGAGGCACCGGTGCGCAGCCCAGGCTACCGGTGCACTGAAGCGCGGAAGCGCGCCATAAACGAGGAGATCGCGGGAATGTTGCGGACGGGAATCATTCGACGAAGTGCCTCAAGAGTATTCTAGTCCCATCGTTATGGTAACGAAAAAGGACGAGACGTACAGGCTGTGTATAGATTACCGCAAACTCAACGAGAAGACACCTCCCGCCCATTCCCGACACGTTACGAGAGCTAGGTACTGCGCGAGTTTTTACCAGCTTAGACTTGAAGAGCGGATACTGGCAGGTGAGGGTAGCCGAGGGGGATAAACGGTTCACGGCGTTCACCACCCCGGATGGAGCGGCCTCTGAGTTTAACGTGATGCCCTTCGGCATCGCGGGAGCTCCTGGGACGTTCCAGAAGCTGATAGTGGGCGTCCTCGAGGGCTACCTTCACCGCTTTGTCAAAGTATACTTAGATGACATTGTTGTATATTCGAAAAATTTGGGAGACCATCTCCGCCACCTAGACCTGGTTCTCGAGCGTTTAGGGACACATGGGTTGGTGTGCGTTCCGAGCAAGTACGTCATAGCGGATAACAAGATAGAATACCTGGGACATGTCATCACCGAGGAGGATAATGTCCCGCAACAGAAGCACTTGGTAAAAATCAGAGATTTCCCTGTCCCCCGTACGATGAAGGAGTTAAGGCAATTCCTGGGAACCGCCAACTGGCTTAGGAAATATATACCCGAATTCGCGACATTAGCGGCGGCGATGACAGACATTCTGCGGGAAGAGAAAAGAAAATTTCGATGGACAGCGGCCGCACAGAAATTTTTTGAGGCGGTTAAAAACGCGATGGCCGGTCCGTTGTACTTAAGTCGCCCTAACCCGAAGCGGGAGTTCTACCTGCAGACTGACGCGAGCAGCATCGGAATGGCGGCGGTGCTGTACCAAAATGACGGGAGTGGTCAGCGTCGAATAATTTCGTATGCGTCCGCGAAGTTTACATTGGCAGAACGAAAGTACCATATAAATGAGCAGGAAGTGCTGGCGGCGGTGTGGGCCATCTGACGCTACAGAATGTTTTTGCATGACGCGCCTTTTCATCTACTAACGGATAATAGGGCGTTGTTGTGGTTAAGGCGCTACCAAGATGATAAAGCCAAATTAACGCGATGGGCGCTAATGTTACAAGAGTATAATTTCGATGTGACTCATGTCCCCTCGGCCCGCAACGAGTTACCCGACTATTTATCCCGGCAGCCGGAGGAGGAGGCGACTGTAACTCAACCCCTAGATGATGAGCGGGCGCATCCGGGTATCGTGCGCGAGAACGAAGAATCCGTTCCCGCGGATCGGGAATATGACGCAAGTAATGGCGTGGGTTCGAGCCCGGGCACCGTACAGTCACTCGCCGGACATACTATAGAAGATAATAATCGCGACCCGAATGACGCACTCTCTCTGAACGGCGACGAATTTATGTTCCATCGACGAAAAAACACCCAGCCACGTCGATTTCGTAGTGTCCAAATCGTCGCCATGTCTCCGACGCGATCGACGCCGCCGCCAGGAGCGAGGCTCCGAGAAATCGTGGCCGATCTGCGTGCGGGGACAAATGCCAGTACTGCAAGCCAGACCCGTGCCGTTTCTGCGAATTCAAGGCAGGAGCCCGCCTTGACCAATTTAATAACGAATTCTTACCTGTGTTAACAGAGGTTCATTCGAGCGTGCCTGAATTAAAGTAAGAGTCAGAGATCCCGTCGTGTCGTGGCCATTAGGGCCGCGAAACAATAAAAAAACCACGAGCAACAAGCACAAATCGCGCGAGCCAGGGGGCCCGGCAGGCAAGCCAGCGCGCTCGGCGGCGACGTTCAGTTCCCCGTCCGCCTGTTCTCTATAACTAGCCCGCGTGTCGCGGGATTTCCCGGTTTTTCTCGGGAAATACCACGAATTTTACTAACAAACCATATACCAGACGACGCAGAATTTTAAGCTGCTTCTTTTGATACCAATTTCATGTAAATCCATTATCGGAAACCGGAGTTACGGGCCGGAAAAGTTTCCACCAATCAGGTTACGCCTGGCTACCTTGGGTGGGTATAAAAAGGCCGCCCTGACTTGACTAGAGAGCTCATTTTCGCATAAGGTGGAGACTGACACGCATCCAAAGAATTCGATAACTTTATTCCAAATTGTCATAACTTACCTAAATTGCTCTGTATTGTCACGATACACCTTAAATTGCGTCCTCTGGTAGAATTGGGTACTTTGAATCCCTTTACAACCTCCTTCCTCATCAGGAAGTCGTTGTTCGGTCGAACCGCCTATAAGAAACTTTTGTATTTATTTAATATATGTGTCATACGATACTGGGTGTTTATTTGAACATACTTACCTGGTCATTATTAGTTGAGAATTAGAGTCAGTGTTAAATTTACTTACCTATACACTGTGGGTATAAGACCTACAGCCTATGAGAAAGAATTCCTAAAATAAAGTGCTAAAATAAATTTACCTAGCTACAGGGGGTCTTAACTTCCTTAGCATCTGAAAAGAATTCGCTAAATTAAGTGTTGTGCCCACGAACCGATCTCAACGACCAGAGACGTTAGCCTTCGAATGGTAAGTGATACCCCGTATCAGAACTCTTGGGACCTCAAGTATAAGACTTATCGTGAACTTTGTGGATAACTAGAGATTTCAGTAGAGACATTGCCTAGTATCTGTGCTTAGATAGTTGTGTTAAAGTTTTGATGAGACAGTAGTGACAGGGATTTCGCGGAGAGACATTGCCCGTAAATTACTAACAGTAACTCGCTTCTCGAGATAATTAGACTTAGTATTAATACCTAAAATTGTGTTACGAACTTAACTGTTGAATAATAAATTAGTGATACCTGAACGAGGATCCCAAGCGCGATTCTTTGCATCCTTTACAGTTCTGCAGGACTTACCTGAGTTCCGGTGCCGACTTCACCACTTTTACTGTGCATGCGCAATTTTAGTTTTTTTTCTGTACCTACATATATCGATTAATACGTACCTTATATACTTACCTGACCCGAATCTTGACATGGAGCCACCGCCGCCTGAAGGGATTCCACAACTGTCTGGCGACGACGCCATTACACGCAGCGTTACTACTCTTTCCCCTGTACCCTACTCGAGTGCTTTAGCTACCACGGTAACCATGGTTACGCCGCCTTTACATGGATACCCACCTGAAGACGTTCGAGAGGGTAATCCGTGTTGCCGTTTCATTTTCCCACCCGAAGGAACGCCACGGAGACATGGCGCCCAACTGGTGGGCTCGACCCACTATAACCCCGAGATACCGGTCCACGCTCTACCTCCGGAGCCAGCCGACCTAAGACAAGAAGACCTAATAGATGATGGGATGGAGAGAAGAGATCCGACCCCGGTTCTGGGTTACGGGCCGGAGATTAGAAGAACCCAGTGGCGCCCACGACCTATATATACGAGAGAACCGTATGAGGTGAGACCCCGAAATGAGTTAGAAGAACGACTCACTAGCACCTTAGGCACGGTGCTAAAAGATTTCACGGAAGTACTGCGAGATCAAGGAAGAAAAGGAAGAATAACATTACCCACTTTCCACGGCGAAGAATGGGAAGATCCCAATAAATTTTTCCAAGTTATGGAGGAGTATTTTAGAACTGCCGGAGTGGATGAAGGCGAGAAGGGAAGACATGCTGCCGATCAGCTACAAGGAAGTGCATATATATGGTATCAGGAATATCGTAATTTGGATTTGGAATACGCGGAATTTAAGTAAAGGATTTTGGAAAAATATGATAGCGTCCAAGTGCGGATGCGGTTGCACGTAGCCTTGTTCAGCCAGGCACAAGATCAGGATCCTACTACATTATTTATAGCGAGGAAGACCGCGCTAAGGAGACGACTGGAGTTGCCATATACTGAACAGCAAATGGTACAACATATACAATGGTTGTTAAAGCCCAGTATTCGAATCCACCTTGTAAGCGCGCAAATCCAGTCGGTAGAACAATTAACGAAATTAGCGGCTGATGTTGAAGAGGCATTGGGGAACGTACAACCTAGTTGCCCAACCACGAGCCGTGCACTGGTACCATTAGCTTCGCAAAGCTTAAGACCTCCATACCCCTGTAGATTTTGCGGAGGAGAACATTTCCACCGAGATTGTCCGAGACGACCTACCGGGCCTTCCCCCCCCAGGGCCTTACCGGCGCCCCAAAGAAGGAACCCCGATGAACAGGAAAACTGACCTGGGGTCGGACGACGGACCGATCTACCGGTCCGACCCCCGTGAATCTAGGATCATTATGCGTAGAGAGAAGCCACCAAATCTTACCCCGAATCACGGTATATTACAACCAGACTCAGAGGAAGGCCCTTATAGATACAGGGGCTACTCATACCTTCCTAAAAACAGAGTTGTTCCAGGGAGACATACCGAGAGAAGAAAGGACCGTATATTTGGGAAATGGAGAAACCGTTACCGCTGTTGGACCTATGATAATGACGGTATACATAGAAGGAATTCCTATCACGATTGCCCCGTATCTGGTGAGAGAATTGCGTGAAGATCTTA
Source organism: Anoplophora glabripennis (assembly GCF_000390285.2). Lineage (NCBI taxonomy): Eukaryota > Metazoa > Arthropoda > Insecta > Coleoptera > Cerambycidae > Anoplophora > Anoplophora glabripennis. The sequence goes on from NW_019416565.1 coordinate 18,004, forward strand.
TCCTTGGTTTAGACTGGTTGCAGGCCCAAGAAGTAACTGTGGATATTCCTCAAAAAGGGATATATTTCGGAAAGGAGTTCCGGAAGGTGGTGTATTGGGATGTCACCCAGTTGGCCGAAGGAATGGTTTCAAAAATACAATTAACAGATGAGATTGTATCCCGGAAGGATCGAGAGACACGAGAATATAATCAATGATTTCCCTGAGGTTTTCCGGGATGACATAAGACAACCCCGAACAAATTTGGTTACTCATAAGATTCGGTTAAAGAATGACCGACCCTTCCGAATACACCGGTACCAATATTCCCCGCGGAAGAAGCAAGCCATACGAGAAGAAATACAAAAGATGTTGGCCGCCGGGGTGATTCGCCGGAGTCATTCGGCTTTCAGTTCACCTATTGTATTGGTTACGAAACCGGACGGGAAGTACAGATTTTGCATAGACTATCGACAGTTGAATGAGCAGACCATGAACGAAGCCGCTCAACTACCTCCCATTCGCGATATCTTGAGAGATATTGGTCCGGCCAGAGTGTTTACCTCGCTAGATTTGCGCAGTGGGTACTGGCAAGTACCGGTGGAGCCAGATAGTATTCCTTTCACCGCTTTCAGCACCCCCGATGGGGCTTCCTATGAATTTTCCGTCATGCCGTTTGGACTCAAGTGTGCTCCCTCCACCTTTCAAAAAATGATGGTGGAGGTGCTGGCTGGTTTCGTGGGAGAATTCGTCCAGGTATACCTGGACGATATTATCGTATATTCAAATAGTCAGGAGGAACATGAAATTCACTTAAGAAGAGTGTTAGAAAGGTTACAAATGCATGGATTGCACTGCGGCCTTGAAAAGTGCCGGTTCGGAGTCGATCGGCTAGAATATCTGGGTCACCAAATTACGACCACAAATAATGAAGCCCAAGAACGCCACGTGATGAAGATTCAAGAATTCCCAAGGCCAACTACTAAACGTGAGTTACAGAGTTTCTTAGGGTTGGCGAATTGGCTTCGTGACTTCGTCCCAAATTTCGCAATTATGGCCGCTCCCATGACAGACCTACTACGAGGTAAGAAATTCCAATGGACCGAGCCGGCGGATCAGGCATTTCGAGAGTTTTATCCCAACCGTTGCAGTTAAGTCGCCCCCATCCGGATTTGCCAATGATCTTACAGACCGACGCTAGTACCCTCGGCATGGGAGCAGTGCTATACCAGTTGGATGCAGAGGGAAAAAGAAAGATAATCTCTTGTGCCAGCGTAAAATTCTCTAAGGCGGAACAGAAATACCACTGCAACGAACAAGAAGTTCTTGCGGTGGTGTGGGCCTGCAAGCGTTATCGGGCTTTACTCGAAGACAGACCTTTTACGCTCCGGACAGATAGCCGGGCGTTGCAATGGCTATCCCAATACCGGGATGATAGAGCCAAATTAACCCGTTATGCCCTCTTATTGCAGGAATTCAATTTTGTAGTGGAACACTGCCCGGGGCGCGAAAATCAATTGCCTGATTTTTTATCTCGACATCCTGACCCGCACGAAACTATTGATATAGATGAATCCCGAATGATTATTCCGACTAACTCCGAAGTAGCTGAGCACCCGACTACGGTTTCCCGAAGTTGTCGCCGAGTACCATCCGCCTTCGTGGAATCCATACAACTCCAGCAAATTGAATTACCTGGAACTTCGTTATACGAAGATATCGTTGCTGCCCAGAAGAATAGTGTCGAATATCAAGCTACCCGTGCAAGATGGCATCGGCTGAAGAATGGAAACGATGTTGCTCGCGAGAATTGGGAAAAAACCTTACAAGTCGATTATGAGGTGAAAGATGGTCTAATTTGGTATATCAAAAATGGACGATACCAATTGGTAGTACCATTAGATTTTTGGCGTAGAGTTCTACATACTTACCACGATTCTCCTAGTGCTGGCCACCCAGGCAGGGAAGAGACCTTTCGGGCCATTACACGACTATACTATTGGCCCGCCGTTAGACGCCAGGTAAAAACGTATGTCAAGTATTGTTTGGTTTGCGCTTCTACAAAAAGGGGTGGGGCTACCCAAGACCCTGCACCGTTACGACCTCATCCCCCAAAACGACCCTGGCAATGTCTAAGTTTGGACGTTATGGGACCTTACCCTGTTACGAAGAATAAGAACCGATACCTGTTAGTCGTTACTGATTTATGTACTAAATGGATAGAAGCGGAGCCTGTGGCGGACACCCGGACTCGTACCATATTGAAGTTCTTAGAAGAGGTGTGCTATCGATGGGGATACCCGGAACAAATTATCACGGATAATGCTTCCCCTTTCCGTAATAATCAGTGGGATGAATTCCACGCGCTTCATCACATCCAGTCATTTTACACACCTATTTACCATCAGAGGGCCAACCCCGTGGAAAGGCGAAATCAAGAGATCAAGAAGCTGTTACGGGTACATCTTAAGAATAAGGCCGATACCACGTGGGACCAACATGTGAAACCTATTTTGTTTACCCTCCGGAATCGATCCAATGCCGCCACGGGCGTTTCCCCGAGTGAAGCATTACTGGGAAGAGAGATGGTCCGCCCTGGAGAATGGGGGCATCCGGAAGTAAATCAACCTATCAATAATACCAGACTTGCGCGAACGGAGCGAGAAAATAGAATCAAACGAAGACAGATCATTTTTAATCGACAACTGTTCCCCCAACCAAGAACAGCCCCAGTTAAATTCAATGTTCGAGATTCTGTATTAGTCCGAAATTTCCCCGGAACTAAGGAAGTCCTAGGCGACCCTTGGGAAGGGCCGTATCCGATAGGCCGAGTTGTGAGCGACGGGATATACGAAGTCGATCGGAATGGAGTGCTGTTAAACGTCCACATAGATGACATTAGACCATGGGAACAACGGAGGCAATTTACTGCTCCAGAGCAAGATCCTAGTTGTATTGCCGTCCAGTACGATAGGCTCCAACAACAACGAGGGGTTGCCATTCCCCGACCTGGTCCTTCTAGAGCCAGGGGTGAGCCACCGAGTACCCGTTCCCGTGAGAGGCCAGCCCCCATGTCGGGGGCAGGCGAGGAATCCAACCAACAACCCGGTACGAGTGAGAGGCCAGCCCCCATGTTGGGGGCAGACGAGGAATTCAACAAACAACCCGGTACGAGTGAGAGGCCAGCCCCCATGTCGGGGGCAGACGAGGAATCCAACCAACAACCCAGTACGAGTGAGAGGCCAGCCCCCATGTCGGGGGCAGACGAGGAATATACAAATCCAGAGAGGCCAATCCCTAGGTTAGGGGTGGACGTACGACCAGTCCAATTAGAAGATATTGGACAAGAATCCGAATTTCCGACAGGGAAGAATATTGACGCTATCCCGATTGTCGGATTATATCCATAATAAAATATATTGTACCAAGTATTGTACGGCCGAAGTGTTCGTACCGAAACTTCGACCTTCCGGAGGACGGGGGATGTCGCGGGATTTCCCGGTTTTTCTCGGGAAATACCACGAATTTTACTAACAAACCATATACCAGACGACGCAGAATTTTAAGCCGCTTCTTTTGATACCAATTTCATGTTAATCCATTACCGAAAACCGGAGTTAAGGGCCGGAGAAGTTTCCACCAATCAGGTCGGACCTAGCTACCTTGGGTGGATATAAAAGGCCGCCCTGACTTGGCTAGAGAGCTCATTTTTCTCGAATACGGTGGAGACTGACACACATCCGAAGAATTCGATAACTTTATTCTAAATTTTCATAACCTACCTAGACTTCACTGTACTGTCGCGAAACACTTTAAATTACGTCATCTGGTAATATTGGGTAATTTTAATCCCTTCACAACATCCTTCCTCATCAGGAAATCGTTGTTCGGTCGAAACCGCCTATAGAGAATCTTGTATTTACCTAATATATGTGTCATTCGATACTAGGTGTTTATTTGAACTTACTTACCTGGTCATTATTGGTTGATAGNATTCCCGCCTTCCAAAATTCCAAATAAAATTAACCAATCAGATGATCGCCGCAAAAAAATAAAACGCAAAACGCATTTGTGAGTACTTACCTTTAGTAGTTGAAAGTTAATACAACATCTGCGAGGTCATGTTTCTTCCAAAATTTGAAGAATTTTCCACATAACTTGGCAGCCCTGCACTAAAATGTTAAACTGTTTATATTGCCATATATAGAATTGTCTCGGAAATCCATATTCCATATTCAAAAATATACAGGGTGTTTCATTTAAAAAATGTTTGATTTAGCGTGTCCTGTTTTTACTCATCGCCCTGTATGTTTCAATGTCACGGGACGCAAAGAAATCCAACATTGCGCCTCGTGATTTACTGCCAGGGGCCTTTTGGAACAGCAGGCTGCGGCGCACTCGACGTTCAGTCCTCAGTCCGACCGCTGTTCATTAAATAATCGCCGAGTTTTGCCTCGGTAGCTCACTCTCAGTCGAGACTTGCCACGAGAAGCATCTCTGAGTTGGTCTTCACACTTGTATTATAGTGTTTGAATCGAATAGCCTCTCATTGTCCGCTCCTTTAGTGACGAGTAGTCGCTACCAATTTTTTTAAATAGTAGTAGTACTGAGTATCAGCGACCCTTCGGGGTATATTAAGGCTGTTCCCCTCAGCTTGTGGTACGGCCTGGTCTGCCAGTCCACAAAATAGGGAAAAAAGAATTCGTAACAAGTTCCCCTTTACTTATTAATTACGGGGAACCCTACACCTATCGTTCCACAACGCGAGTCGAACCCGACATCCGCAGAAGCAGCCGCGGCCGTGCAGAAACGCTTTCTGCACGCATCCAGCGTGTTCTGGGGATTCTTAGGGATACCCCCAACTACGTCACAATCCTCCAAACGGGTCCGAAACCACCGCGTTCGTGGACATCAAATTAATTTTTTACTTCAGGTTTATGATTCTGTGCAACTTTTATATAAACTTTTTTTATATTATGAATAACAAGGGAGTTATTTTACTTTCTCACACTAATGGCTATAAATACGTCTTCAAATGACCTTGGTGATATGGCTTGAAGTCAAAAAGATGATAAGAACTCAGAAGTGAGCATTGTGTGGTCCAAAATGTCTGTGAAATTATTTTAAAAATGTATTTTATGCACAACATGCTGGGTGTCCCACGAATTTGAATTTTATCAAGGTCAAAAGGTCACAAATTAAATTTATTGCATCTATAGGTCATTTTTCAAGGTATAACAAACATGCAAAAAAATGTTCATGAAAAGCAGTTTAGTCTTGCATTGTCGGCAGACTTTTGTCCAAATGGGCACACTATGCGCTGTTTTCAGACTATTGATAACGTCAAAGCAAATTCATTACAGACTTTAGAGTTTATTTCAAATGAAGCTATACAGGACTGCTCCGCGAAGGGAAGTACTTTGAAGAAGAAAGACAAAGACCAATAATGTCTAAAACTAATAATAAAGTTTAAAAAAAATAACTTTTGGTTATTTTCTGAACAGATCTCTTATGAGCAAAAAAGGACCCCGCACAAACCTTATAGAATTGGATCCCCTTGCGGATCTCTCTCATATTTTAGTAATGAACTCTTCAGAGCATCCTGATATAAAGTTGTCATGGGCACAAAACCCAATTTTATTCTAGGCAATTCTATTCATAAAAATAATGCTACGAGTTCCTATAACCTTTTTTTGGAAAAGTCAATAGTAATCATATTACATAACTTCAAAGTTATTTATTAAATTGATATTTTGCCATAACTTTTTTCTAGTTAAATGATTTTTTGCCAACTTGGTACACTTATTTGTAGCAAATCGCTTCTAGAAGAAAATATTTTAAAACTCTGAGTTTACTAGGAAATTGTTAATATCTTGTATACGTGCTGTTTACATCTGTCTCTCTTTTTTATTCCATTNTATAAGTAATTCAATATAACCTTTATTTCATAGATGCATAAGGTGTATTAAGCACATTCCAGTTAAACTCATTCTATAATGAGTATGGAGATGATTGCTTTTTCTTAATAAAAGTCGTATATTGGTTATAAAAGTTTTAATATGCGCTATACACATTATTCTAGATAAACAGTTTAATAAGCCCATTTCTTTCAGTGATTTGAAAAGTATATCGAAAATTGTTTGGCTAAAGTTAATGAAACTGGTAACTTATTTAAAGGAAAAAATTTATTTAATTTGCGAGGTTTATACCAACCAGTAACGAAAATACTAGGATACATCGTCATTAACAACCACAGCTTTATTTTGCAATTATTATTATTTGTTAATTTACAGTACTCCCTTCACACAATTCGATAATTTGAAAATAACTCTAAAATGGCCCGCATCTTCATAATCGTAACTTCAAAAAGAAACTAACGTAATTTTTTTAGAAATGTTTTTGACTCCGAAATAATTGTATAAAAATCCCGTTAATGTGAAATTTTTTAACACCTATATCTCGAAAACTAAGCTATTTAGGACTTAAAATTACATAAAGAATATTCCTTTTATTGTAGAAACGTACTTAAGAATCACTTTGTATAAAATAAGAAGCTAACTTGTTTTCAATATAAATCTTAAATGCTGTGTACCTTAGAAACAGGACATTTTATGACTACTGATATCTACAAGAAATAATTTTCCTAAAACCAAAATGAATTTTTTGAAAGTTATAATAATGATTCTTTAGAGGTACAAATTTTCAATTATTAATTTCAGTTTCATTATCATAATGTCCCACTATTGATTACTTGATTATGTCACTGTTTACGGGTCAATTTTTCTAATCAATAAGATCAAACATGAAAACGTTGTATTCATGGTCACCTTTACTAATTCAATGCTATTAATAGTAAATCATTCTCATTGTTTTAATGTACTCTTGGTATAGTTTAACCCGTATTTAAACATTGTAGGGATGAATATAGACATTATTACAAGGACCTTTAGATTTTGATAGTATAATCTTTCTGTAAATTATAGATGACTGTAAATATTAATATCTATAATATTGATGATATTCTAGATCAATGTATTAATATTTATATATAAAAAAGCAAAGACATCATTCATACTCAACTTTTTAATAATCCAAAGCGTTGGAACACTAAAATAATTGTATATAAAGAATATAAGATTGAAAGCGCATCTATAGGAATGTAATATAGGTATAGGTATACTTAGGTACAGGTAATAATTCAAATTTATTGTACCAGCAAACAAAATATTTGTTAATAGTTTACAAAATATCAAAAGTATTATCAAAAATGTTAATAATAAATGACCAGGTAAATTGCAAGAAACGGAATACTGAATTTTCATAACAGTCATTATTGATGTGACGTTGACCATGTTGACAAAAGTCTCGCTTCCAATAGCGATATTTAGTGAATGTACGATGTAGGGTTTTCGGTGACAACTTATTTGGGCCAATTTTGTTATCTCCACGCTTAAACAGTGCCACCTCTAATTGTAAGTAATAATACCGTTCCCCTTATTAATTGACATTCCCTTAAATATGCCTGAAAGTATACGATGACACTTCTCCAAGTGTATCTCGAACCTTTTGTGTATTTTCACACACTCGTTTTTCTCATATATGGAATGAACTGATGCACTGGCCAACTCGAGACCGCTATATGAATCCTGTGGATTTTTTCGTTTGGCAACGTATAAAACAGAGTGTGTACTCCATTATTGATGCCGATCAACAACAGCATATTTTTGTTGCAGCCAAGGAATGGCTGGAGTAATGGCACACATGCAAGATTATTAACTTATTTTAGAAACTCCCTGTATAACCAGCTCGCCAATATCTGCAAATATTCAGTAATACTGGCGATTTGATATGTTATATTTTCTATTTATAAGAAGTGTAATCTTGCAATAAGGAACGTAGTGATAGCAAAATAATACTGTTTAACAGAAGCATCTTCTCAATTACGCTTCTGTTATTCTTCGATCTTTTACATTTTTTAAAGTTTATACTTTTTCACATATACGCGGGTTTTGAAGCATAATTTACCGGCTGCCTCTGACGCCTATTTTTTATTTACCATCTAATGGCAATTTTTATTCTACAAATTCGTTTGTCCGAAATCATTCGGAAATATGTACTTTCGGTCCAATGTCAGACCCCAAAATACCGTATTCTACATTGAAGGAAAAGCGCTTTATTTTTTATTAGTATTATATATGCTATTATAAATACTATACTATAGTATAAATATGTGTATACAAGGTTTTTTTTTATTAGAACATGTAGTACTAGTTATAAGTTTTAAATATAATAATAAATGTATTAAACTGTTGCATACTTTGTATGAGTTAAAAACATATGACATTAGGGTGTCAGGAATTTTATTGTAGAACTGTAATTACAAGCTGAGGTTCTAATGTAAACATATAATAAACATTTAAATATTGAAAATGATGACAAATCGCTCCCAAAGCACTCCAGATTATTTTTTAGTAATGATACATCCGTATTTTCTTGTATTACATGAGAATTTGCATTATAACTCTCCCACCTTAAGAATGAAGTATTCCCTGAAAGGTTGAGCTTCATTTCTTCTAATTCTATTTCCTCTGGTTGATTGACTTTACCCATGCTCTTCTTTTGTCACCGTTAACCTTATGTTCCTCCATCTTATATAAAGCTGAACATCAGCGGTTTCTAATAGGGCACACAAGATAATAATTTTTAAGGTTTAGACAAGATTTAAATTTGAAAAAACAAACCAAATACAAACCATAAAACAATTAGACACTTACATAATTTTCCACTTCACACAACGCGATATGATTATGTATCCCACAAAACATGTGCCTATACTGTTTATTTTCATCAAACTAGAAGTATAATAGTCGATGCACAGCGGACTGTCGGAAATTTTACGATCATAACCGATTATGCACCGAGAGGTGACGATCACTTAACTATTATAAGACGCGTTTTACACGTTAAAAACGTAAAGATAATCATTATGAAAACGAATAATTCTGTTAATACAAGTATTATATACAAATTCGGATACTGGTATTTATACAACAAATCTTCCCTACTATACAATTGGAACATAAAGCTTATAACACATAATAAGTAATTCATTATAACCTTTATTTCATAGATGCATAAGGTGTATTAAGTATCTTCCAGTTAAACTCTTCGAATAATGAGTATGGAGATGAATGATTTTTTTTAATAAAAGTTTTATATTTGTTATAAAAGTTTTAATATACCTACGCAATACCTACACATTATTCTACACAGTTTAATAAACCCATTTCTTTCAGTGTAGTATTTTAGTTCGTTGCTAATCATCAGCAAACACTACGGGAAAGTTACTTTTCCGGCCTAGGCTGGGAAAGTTAACTTTCCCGTACCGATTTTTATCTACATTTTATACAGTAGATACCCATAAATACACGCAGGCAAACCAACTCACATCAAAAATGCATTATTTAGTAAATATATATATCGTATTCCACATATTAAAGGGTCATTAGGTATAACTATTTGTTTATATTTATAGTTATTTTGCCGTTTGTACAACTATTATACACTGATTGAACTTTATTCGAAAATTTCTCTTTGTCTCTCACTTCTATAAATATTTTATTTGCTATGTCTAGTTTATTTGTAAAAGATTCCTCTACATATCCCGCGGCGACGATTAAAGATTTCCATCCCCCATATCTCTTTAATATAATTTTTACCCCAGCATTAACCAAAATGGTCACAGAGGATCGATGGAAGCAATGTGCTGTATATTTATCTGCATTTGGCAAGTTTAAAAATTTGGTAACAATTTGAGGCATTCTACCAAACTAATCTATGCCTACTTGCCTGTAACCTTCCCCATTTAAATATTTAGAGAAAAAGTGTCGACATTCAAAGTTTTCTGAGCAGCATGCGACATATTTTCTGGGGAGTTTTGATCCTAAATCATCTACATACAACATTCAAATTTAATTAATGCAGTTCATGACGGTGACATGCACGGGCAACTCCAAAAAAACAGGAAAAACTAACAGATATTTTAAAAATTTTCACATCAAAACGTAGCTTATTCATTAAGTATGACGTTTGACGTTTCAAGAAAACACGTGATTTAAAATATTTAATATATCAGTGTCGTCCTTTGTACTAAGCGTTGCTCTCAAGTAGTAGTAATCTGACCATAACGTAGATGCCTTCAACTTTGTAGATATGTCGGAAAAGTATGCAATCATAATATTTTCAGATCGGGAGGTCATATTTTTTCAAGGTAATAAGTTTGTAAACGAATTCGTACTTTTCCCCAGATTTGTTTGAGTCACATTTTTTGCAGCTGCTGCTAACTCTGGTTGTGTTCTGGACACCATCACCATTGTCCATTTTAAATATTTTTTAATATATTTTAGCACTTACAGGCATCGATTTCATAAGCAATTAGATTGCAATAAAGAAATGTTACATTAATAAGAATTTCTTATTTCATATTCACTAATATTGTTTGCGATTTCAGACAAAATAGTAAGTGTACCTCCTAGTAAAAGCATATTCCTGGACTACTTGATGCTTGTTGGCCTAGATGCTACACAATATACTGTTTCTAGATGACATCAATTTTCCGAAAAACTATAATAAATAAGGAAATTGCTTACAAATTCCATAACAACTCATGTTAGTGAGAATTTAAAGTGTGCTTAATAATAATTTAATCTGTAATTGGTTCTCCTTAGTTTTTCTTTTCTTAAAAAAAATAAAGTATTATCAATTTGGAGAAATTAAATAATTGTCTTATCATTTTGTAAAATATAAATAATTATTTTCATATTTGTATATTGTCACAACGTAAAAAATAAAGTAACGTGCACATCACAATGTATTTAAATTTGTACGTTTAGCGAACGTTTTTCTGATATAAAGTTTTGCGACGTTATTTCTATTTATGTGAATAATAAATTAAAGGGACAGATTTCGTTATGCATCAAAATGGAAAACACTTTCCAGCGAAACAATAACGGTGAAGTATAATGCTAACGGAATTAATAATAAATCAGACACTTTTCAACTTGTCACATTTGGAAGTGAAATGCGGATACCTGTGTGCCAGGCAGTTTACCGGATGGTATCATTTGAGTGTAGAAATGCCAGAGTGATCTCGGAATTAGATGGATCCCTACGGACGCCTGGAAATGTCACCACTCAGCACCGACTTGTACATACAATAATGTCATCCGGGGGGAAACGGTGGCCTTGTTCTGGACAACCTGTGCTTGGCTATCTGAATCTCACGGGCCACTACTCCTCTTAACGTATCCCAAAGTGTTATTTCAAGAAAATTTAATTGGATGTGATACTTTTACGGCAAACATTTACCCTTTAAACATGATTTTAACTCTTGACATATGATACTAGCTGAAGTACTTGTCCAAACATTTTAAAGTGTTAAAAACTACAGAGTGTACATAAATTAAGGAGCACAAATGCTACCTACTAGATAATTTTGATGATGAAATATAATTAGGTCAAATGCAACTTAGTCTAAAGTTGCTTCATTTACAAGTTGCAATTAAGTTTTTGAAAAACGTCACAAATAAGTAAATATATCAAAAAAGGTTTGACCAACGTTAAAAAAAAACTAGGACTGGCGATTTTCCTAAATATATGGAAAAAGTCACTAATCAACCGGCGATTTTATAAGTTCATTGGATTCACAATTGCATTTCAAAGAAAAAAATGCCTCTTCCATTTTATTAGTACACGTGTAATTTTCAATTATTCACTGAAAGAAATACACCAAGTGAGAGGATTTGCTAAGATAGCTACAGTAGGTAAAATTTTTGCTGTCACAGAAAAAAATTCATGCTGCCACAAGCAAGTACGTTTTGCTGAAACGTGTTTGCTACCACAACAAAAAAAGTCTTGTGGCTATATGATAGTTCAGTTGGAATTTTATTTTAGTCGACTGTCTATCTGTCAAAAGTTAGTTGCTTTGCTCGGGTAAGTGAATGTACTTTTTTAGAATTGATCCAATTGGAGTTAGTCAGTCCTTATTTGTAGCAAATTAGAGTTCACATACTGTAACTGAGGCCTCACTTAATAATTTCCAAAATAAACCGGAATTCGGCTCAGTGCGCATGCGCGATCTTATGCTGACCATGTTTTCGTCCATAGAGAAGTTAGAAGTTTCGCCATTTTGCTGTAACGCGTAAGACGGGATATACGTTCGTCAATCGTTAGTTGTTGAGTCCTTTACAATAAATAGATGTTTTATGATCGAAAGTTGAGTCAATTTCAGTTGTCTAACAACCAGCAGAAAGTTTTCAATTTAGGTATTTGCGTAGGTAATGCAATGGTACTTATACGCATGCATGATTACATGCACACGCCAGAAAATTTTCAATTTGAGTAGGTACTTATGCAATAGTACTTATATGCATGCACAAAATGCAGGCTGAATACAAACTCTTACTTCTCGAATGGGGATTTCAAGATTATTTATGCTTGTTTGAAGATATGCACAACATTTTTAGTTGCATTGCATAGTACACGAAACGAAAAGTGAGGAGAGCCAACAACATCGAAAAATAGTAAATACGAAGTTGACTCACTTGGAGTTAATGAGTTGACTCTATTAGGATTAATGAGTTTACTGGTTTGGGGTTAATGAGTTGACTGCTTGGGGTTAATGAGTTGACTCGCTTGGGATTAATGAGGAATCGCTTGTGGTTAATGAGTTGACTCGTTTGGGATTAATGAGTTGAGTCGCTTGGGGTTAATGAGTTGACTTGCTTGAGGTAGCAAAGATATTATAACAAAACTGTCTACTTACTGCAAGTGAGTTCCTTCCAGCACAGCAGTTTTTCTTGTGGTAAGAAGACAATTCATTTGGCGCCTATTTAATGTTTATATTAATATATATTATATGTTAATATTATGCTACGGTTAATGGGTTTTTACTAACCGTAGCAAAGAAATTCTCTCAGTGTTATCTTGAGTCCTAAATAAACTACACTGAAAGAGATGCGCTTTATTCTTTATTAGAATTCTATATGCCATTCATTATAAGACCATTGTATACTATATGTGACAGATAAACAGGTGAATATTGGATATAAAACGCGTATTGCTAACACAGTTGTATAGTGACTATAAACCGTATTCTTCATTAAATTATTGTATAACTAGTATACGTTTTTTATACCCTTAACGAAATGTTAGCAATAACTGTTATTAAAGTGTTCCATATCGTTATTAGAACATCTAGTACTGGTTATAAGTTTCATAATAATAAATGTATTAAACTGTTGTATACTCTGTATGAGTTAAAAACATATGTCATTAAGTTTTCAGAAATTTTATTGAATAACTGTAATTACAAGCTAAGGTTCTAATGTAAAAATATAACAAACATTCAAGTACCTATTAAAAATGATGACAAATCACTCGCAAAACTGTCCAGTTTATTTTTTTAGTAACGATGCACCCGTATTTTCTTATATTACATGAGAATTTGCACTATAACTCTTCCACCTTAAGAATGAAGCATCCCCTGAAAGGTTGAGCTTCTTTTCTTCTAATTCTATTTCCTCTGGTTGATTGACTTTATACCCATGCTCTTCTTTGTCACCGTTAGCCTTCTGTTCCTCCATCTTATGTAAAACTTAACATCAGCGGTTTCTAATAGGGCATACAAGATAATAATAATTTTTAAGATAAGCCCTAAAACAGTCAGATACTTACATAATTTTCCATTTCACATAACGCGATATGATGATGTATCCCACAAAACATGTGCCTATACCTACTGTATATTTTCATCAAACTAGACGTGTAATAGTTGATGCACAGCGAACTGTCGGAAATTTTACGATCATAACCGATTATGCACCGAGAGATGACGATAACTTAACCATTATAGGACGCGTTTTACACGTTAAAAACGGAAACATAATCAATATAAGAATGAATAATTCTGTTAATACAATTGTTATATACAAATTCGGATACTGGTTTTTAAGCAACAAATCTTTCCTACTATACAACTGGAACATAAAGTCTATAAAACATAATAATGTAATGTAGTAATTCATTATAACCTTTATTTTTTTTTAATAAAAGTTGTATATTTGTTATAAAAGTTTTAATATCCGCTATACACATTATTCCAGATTAACAGTTTAATAAGTCCATTTCTTTCAGTGTACAGTTGAATAAATATAGAATAACTGTAAAAACTTCGTTTCGCCAAACATGTAAACAATTTTAAATGCAATGTAATCATTGAGAATCTAAAAAAACATAGACATTTTGAATTTTTTGCATTTAAAATATTTTCTATTTCAAAAAATTCCCTTACATTTTTTTCTATGAAAAGTGCAGTTTTAGAATTATTTTCGATTTAGTCAACTGTATAATAAGTTCATTTTACGTCAAAAAGCAATAATTGATGATTAACTTTTCTTACAAAATGGAAGAGATAGTTTTTCTTGGAATTGCAACTGTGAAATGAATTTATAGAAATGAATTTATAGAAATTATGAACCACTCGGTGGCGAAATTCTGGTAATTTTCAGTGAAAACGTCTTCCAATATCTCCGCCACTGATAACGTAATTGTTTACAAGTTCGGTGTATATTTTGGTGCTGTGTTTTTCAAAAAGGTATATTTGATTCAATGGGGTGTTTGCCACGTTTTTCTTTTATTATAAATAAAATGAAATAGTGTAATAAACTTGACCAGTATTTTTTTATTTTTTTTATGAAATAATTATTTAACTGGCAATTTAAAAACATATTAAAGTGATACGAATTTGGTGGACAGCCATGACATGCTAGACTATACTTCAGTTGTGCCATCTGTTATTAGAAAATTTAACTAAAACCTTATACCACCGTTCTTCTTCTATTTGCTAACAGAGAGACAAAGAGGAGTTGCTGAAATAAGAAGTTTTCTGTAATAACATACGTAACAAAGTTGGTGACAATGGCATACAATTCAATTAGAAATTTTTAAAATCAAATAAACATGTACCATATACAGGTATATAAAGGGGTTATTAACCAATTGATTATACAGTTTGCATTAACTTTCATCGCAGAATAGTATTCATTGATAAAAATACACATTTTTTATGCAAACACTCCGTTACACCTCTGGCCTCAGAGTATCCGATACTATTTGTGCTCCTTCGGTTAAATACATTCCGATTAGCGTTTTCAGTATTAAAGTTACAGGAACAGATTCCTTATAAAAAATAACTGTACCTTTTCTGTAAGCATTTGACTTAAAAAAAACTTTTTGTTATATATCAAGAACCTATAAACGAATTTAATCAAATTGGTACTACTTATAAAAGAAAACAGGCCTTTCAATTCGTAGAATTTTAGTTCCATCACTTTAATCAGTGTCATGGTGCCCAAGAATAGCGCCCCTATATTTTGGAAATATGCGCTTTTATGGGCTATTTAGTTTTTCTTTGTGAAGGTTTTGATCGACAAATGATCTCTTGATTCTTTTTCGAAGCTTTTGCCACTTTGGTACAAATTAGCATTAGGTTTAAAAGGAAATTTCAGAAGAGAGCAAATATCTTTGAAAATAAAAAGGAGCCTAGAAGTAACCGCCCCAAAAATAATTGATTCAGTTTAACTATCAAAGTTGACGCAAACTTTATCGAATTCACTTTTTGGTAGAATTAATAAAATAGTTCTGCACACTCAAAGAAATGGGCATAGGGCATATTAAAACGTTTAGAACAAAATGCAATTTTTATTTTAAAAAAAGCAGTCATCCCATACTCATTATTCAATAAGTTTAACTAAAAAGCGTTTAATACACCTTATGAATCTATGAAAAAAGTTATAATGAATTACTTCTATATTATTATGTGTTATGGGATTTATCTTTCATTTGCATAGTAGGGAAGATTTGTTGTATAAAGACCAATATCCGAATCTGTATTATAACACTATATTAACATAAATTATTCGATTTCATTATGATAATGTTTCGCGTCTTATAATAGTTAGTAATCGTCATAATCGGTTAGTATCGTAAAATTTCCGACAGTCCGCTGTGCATCCACTATTATGCTTCTTCTAGTTGGATGAGAATAGACACATGATTTGTGGGATACACCTTGTCTAAATTTTAAAAATTATGATCTTGTGTACCCTACTAGAAACGCTTTACATAAGGTAGCTTTACGCTTTACATAATGGTGGCAAAGAAGCGCACGGGTAAAGGTAATCAACCACTAAAAATTTAATGTATGTTTTTTTAACTGATTACACGTATACAACAGTTTAATACATTTATTATTATAAAACTTCTAATTGGTACTGGATGTTCTAATAACGAGTACGAAACACTTTGATAATAGTTATAGCTATAATTTCGTAAAGAGTAATAATTTTATAAAGAATACGGTTTATGGTCACTATACAAATGTGTTAGCAATACGTGTTTTATATCCAACATTCACCTGTTCATCTGTCACATATAGTATGCATTGTTCTTATAATGGCATTTAGAATTCTTATAAAGAATAAAGCGAATTTCTTTCGGTGTACGTGTAGTTTCTCTATCAGACATTTTCTTTAATCGGCTAGCATATTGGGGAGCAAATATGGTTCAAAACATAGGACTGATGACTATAGGAGGCGAGCACAGTCGCTTTTCTGCAAAAGCTTTTATGAATCCAGAGGTCCAGGGTCAAAGACTCTTATGAGTGGTTAATGATGCGAGTAAACGAGAACATACATCGTTGGTCTTTGCAGGTTACCGTTGGCTTTGTGCAGACTGCGCTCCCCGTAAATGCATCAAATGAAATGTGAAACGTTTTATATTTTTTATCTGGTATTACACAGAAACGAGTTGACCGTAAGGGAAAATCTGTTTATTTTAAATTTAATAAAGTAATATTGAATGCCTGCGTATAATAATTCAACATCTAATACACGATGATTGAAAAATATTAGAAGTTGAGCTCATTATTTTTTAGAAGTATTGCAGAAAACGAAGACGGCAATAGCCGTTTGAATGAAATTCCCAAAATAACTACACTGTCGATTACACCGAAAGTTAAAAGGTACTTTTAAATGTAATGTAATATGTATTTTATTGCATATTGAAATATGTATATGCATTGTTAAAATTTTCAATAATATTTAGATCATTTCGAGTAAAGTTTTCATAAATACTCTGTTTTTTCCAGTCATAATTTTTCCTCTTCTAAATCGTCACATAGTCTTCTGTCTCATCTGAATCTTTACTTTTTGCGAGTACGTTCCTCAAGATTTTGAGCTTATGTATCAACTGGAACAACAAACAGAATTTGTTGTACTTTGGATAATACACTGAAAGAAATGCGCTGTATTCTTTATTAGAATTCTATATGCCCTTATAAGACCATTGTATACTATATGTGACAGTTAAACAGGTGAATATTGGATATAAAACGCGTACTGCTAGCACAGTTGTATAGTGACTATAAACCTTATTCTTTATTATATTATTGTATAACTAATATACAATGTTTTTTATACCCTTTACGAAATAATAGCAATAACTGTTATTAAAGTGTTCCATATCGTTATTAGAACATCTAGTACTGGTTATAATAATAAATGTATTAAACTGTTGTATACTCTGTATGAGTTAAAAATATATGACTAAGTTTTCAGAAATTTTATTGGATAACTGTAATTACAAGCTAAGGTTCTAATGTAAACATACACAAAACATACTTTTAAGCATTAAAAATGATGACAAATCGCTCCCAAAATTGTCCAGTTTATTTTCTTAGTAACGATGCACCCGTATTTTCTTGTATTACATGAGAATTTGCACTATAACTCTTCCACCTTAAGAATGAAGCATCCCCTGAAAGGTTGAACATCTTTCCTTCTAATTCTATTCCCTCTGGTTGATTGACTTTATACCCATGATCCTCTTTGTCACCGCTAGCGTTCTGTTCTTCTTATCTTATGTAAAACTTCCATCAGCGGTTTCTAATAGAGCATACCTACAAGATAATAATTTTTAAGATTTAGACAAGAAAAAACATTTGAAACATTTGAAAAACAAAACAATTACAAGCCATAAAACAATTAGATACTTACATAATTTTCCATTTCACACAACGCGATATGATCATGTATCCCACAAAACATGTGCCTATACCGTCTATTTTCATCAAACTAGACGTGTAATATTCGTAAGTCGATGCACAGCGGACTGTCGGAAATTTTACGATCATAACCGATTATGCACGGAGAGGTGACGATCACTTAACCATTATAAGACGCGTTTTACACGTTAAAAACGGAAACATATTCAGCATAAGAACGAATAATTCTGTTAATATAATTGTTATATACAAATTCGGATACTGGTCTTTATACAACAAATTTTTCCTACTATACAATTGGAACATAAAGTCTATAACACCTAATAATGTATAAGTAATTCATTATAACCTTTATTTCATAGATGCATAAGGTGTATTAAGCACCTTCCAGTTAATAAGCCCATTTCTTTCAGTGTATATGTCTTTAACATTGAGGAGTTTGTTTAAAGGAGGAGGGTCATTAAAAGCGGTTTTTGGCCCAATTGGAAAAAAAATTAAAAATGGCATGATTTTTTTTAGCTTGGGGCCAGACAAACAAAATTTAGTCGATCTTAGCCCAAATGGACACACCCCTAACAACTGCCCTACATACCCCTAATAACGTACAGACATCCAACTACTAGGACATGTAATAAAAGCAATATTCACTTGCTTGGAGAACGGATCCAACCCAAAATTTCCCACAGTATAAGAGTGCCGTATACTCTTAGTACTTATCAGATGCATCCGTTTATACTGGAAATGAGTCTTCTGGAGAAGATGAAGGAAAAAATGAAGAAACTTCAGAAGAGGAAGATGATAAGTAAAAAATCCGTTTTGTTAAAGACAAGGGGACTTGCGTTAAAAAAGCACTCCAAATAGAGCAGTAATCTACTACGTCCACGTCATTGTTCTTGGGTAACGCCAAGAGTAGAACGAAACTAACAGTCAACAAAAGGTTTTTAGCATTTATAAGAGATTTACTCCAATGAAAGAAATGTCATTGAGAAAATAGTAAACGCCCAATGGCGGTAAATCAAATTCCTGTCCGAGCTTCAGTTTGTTTTTGCCTGACGGAGCTTGTGCTTTGTTTTACCAGCTGGAGCTTCTGTTAGAATTTGAGCTCCCATGTCTGAGCTTCAGTTTGAGTTTCCCTATCCTAGCTTCAGTTTGGGTTTACCTGATTGAACTTTGTTTGAATTTGATGTTCGTGCTTCAGCCTGGTTTTGGCAGCCTGAACATCTCAATAGATTTTTTCTCACCATCGTTTAATTACATTTTACCAGGCCGTTATTCAGGTTGAGCTTGCTTGTCCGAGCGCTAGTTTGTGTTTATCTGAGTTTCAGTTTGAGTTTTCTGGCATTCCTACCTGTAACAATAGTTGGACGTGATTAGAATTATGGGAATGTGTATGGGAAGATAGGCATTGGATCCGTTTGGCCTAAAATCAACAAAATATTGCTTGTCTAGCCCTAGAGATGTGTAAAAAGACATTTTTCTGCCACTACTACCTGTTATAGTAGTTGAATGTGGCAGTGGATGTGGATGGTGGGTCCGTTTGGGCTAAAATCGATTAAATTTTGTTTGTCTAGCCCCAAGCTATAAAAATTATGCATTTTTTTATTTTTCCAATTGGGCCGAAAACCGTGCTTTGTGGTTTTCCCAGGAACGCCATTCTACTACGTGCAAATCCTACAAGATATGTAATGAAGTTTTATTCACCGAGTAATATACTTGACAGACCGGACTGTCTACATATAAGCTTTAGCTTGTATAGATGTTTTCCAAAGTGACAGTGTCTGAAGTTCCATAACTTTCCTGAGCCGAATTTTATTAATTCTCAACAATCATTCGTTCTTTTCTACAAAGGACACTCTTACAGTCACACTCCATGGCTTCAGTCCCCAGGTTCCACCGATAAGGCGACGACATACACACAATGTCTGTTACGCTTTACTTACCACTATTTCCAAGTATGCATTCCAGGTAAGCTTATCATGCAGTATCAATCCTAGATATGTAACCTACCTGGAAAGACGAATACACCTCTCCTCTAATATTGGTTTAGGGAGTCCAACCAAATTTCTTCTCCTTGTGAAAGGTACTACGATCGTCTTATGTTCCCTTCATGGAGATACGTTGTACTTTGCCACATTGAAAAGTAGTAATATTTAAAAAAGCATATTTGTAGAAATGTTACGTAACATAATAATATAGATTTCTTCTTTCTATTTAAAAATACAATGTAGTTTCTCTATTTCTAACAAAATACTTTAGGTGTCGTAAATATGCATATATCAACTGCAAATTTATACAGGGTGTTATTGAACTTATGTCAAATATTTTTGCCACATGTCCGTTATGTCAAAATGAGGTAAATACACGGATTTGTGTTGATTAAAATGTAATTTTAAAATCTGACTTACCTCAACATTGCAAGGAGCCACCTTTTGAGAACTGCTGATTTTCATAGAAGATGTTCAATGTACCCACCATTTACTTGCACACAAGCTTCAGCGCAACGTATCAACGCGTTGCAGCATTGCCACGTCCATTCGAAACGTATTACAAGCTTCGACAATACGATGTCGCAGATGGTCGATATTACGAACTTACGAGTAATACACAACACTTTTCACATATCCCCACAAAAAGAAGTCTAAAGGGGACCGGGGGGCCACCTAACTAGGCTGCCATGGCCTATCCAGCGATCGGGAAAAGTAATGTGTAACAAAAGCCGGGACGCGCAGTCATTTATTTATTAGTTCTCAGAACGGTTAGGCCAAAAGTAAAATATTTCTGTCATCACAACTTATCGAAAGTTGAGGGCTTTCAAGTAGTATATAGTATATCAAGAGCGTAGGGATTCCAAAGTAGACTTAAATTAAATTGTTAAACTGAAATAGTAATTGGAAAAGAAAGTAACAGATCATAGCTGGTTTTTCGGCGGATTTTCCAAGCTATTAAGAAAATATTAAATGACATTGACTAATCCGCCCCGTATTTGCTACGCGGAGTCACTAGTGGAAGGCTAGGATTTAGTTTAGTTTCAGAATTCATATATAATTGTAAGTCAAGTCAATTAGATAATTATGAACCTACTTATTAAAGCATCCCGACACTCAGGGTCCCCGCCAATAAGATAAGAACCGAAACTTCTGGACCCAAGAAATGGGCGTGTTAAAGCGAAGTGTGTAATTCAGGAGAGATCTAGGAGAAAAAGTCAGTTCTTCCTTGAGTTTCACATTGAGCAGTCTAATTATTAACTGTAGAGTCTCGGGCTAATTAATTAAATTTAATAATGGATAAAGTTTTTCCAAATTTTGTATGAAGCGCGCATTCCCTGAATCTCGGCACGCTGTCGTATTTAAATCAATTCATTAATAATGTTGTTCGAGTCGTTTGTTGTTATTTTGTTTGTTTGTTTTGTTTAATGTTATTAAAACCCTTCCTGGAAGTTTTGGTGTTTCCTTTTGTTTCTCCAACTTCAGTGTCACCCTGTATAGCCAACCACAGGATTATATTCCACGTAAGCGATGAATAGTAAGTGCTTGGAATTAATTCACTGAACATACAGCATTTCTAAGTTCCCACGTATTGATTAAAGTATAATGATAATTATAAACTCCCTTTCGAGAATTAAGTAGTAACTCTTTCGAGAATTAAACAGATAATTAATTAGAGGTAGATAATCAAAGAAATAACCCCTCAGGTTGCAAATGTTTAGAAAGCCGCGCAGTCTCCGAAAAAAGTGAGCGGGGGCTCCTTCATGCAGTAACCACATATTTTGCCGAACATCTTCCAATAACTCCGACAAGCGATTTTGCAAAAAAATCTAGATATGAAGCACCGTCTAAGCGTCCAGGGAATTGAAAAGGTCCTATTAAAGTGTCATTAATGATACCGGCCCACATGTTTACTTAAAACTGTTGTTGAAACGTATTTCGTGTGGATTATCGATAGTCCAGTGGTGAGTGTTGTAGACGTTACGTATACCATTTCGACTAAAACATGCTTCATTTGTAACAAGTATTTGCGCTGTAAATTGAGGATTTCTTGCATGTTCCTGAAGCAACCATTCGCAAAAACCTCGACGCAGTGAAAATCCTCAAGAGTAAGCGCTTGAACACGTTGCATCGGTTGTACTTCACCGGTGACCAAAATTCTTTACGCTACAGCAACAAATGTTCGCGGTGCGGGGGCACGTCCGTCGTTCAGCATATTTTTCAGGGTACACTTGACAAGCTCTGTGGGCATTTTCGTTTGCTTCACCATAAATTGTGAGCATATCATAATATTCGCGATTGCTAAATAAATGCGCCATTGTCAAAAGAAAACTTGGAAATACGGCTATTAAATGTAGGTACTCTCGAAAAGCAGCACAGCAATCACCACAACAATGCATTGCAAACTGACATTCGAATACAGTCCGACTTCATAAGAAAACTGCAAACTCGTAAAAAGTGTTACAGAATTTTTTGTAAGTACCTACTCCCCACAATAAAATAAATGTATTTCAGCAGTTCCAAAACAGTTTTAAACACATTTTTAATTAGCTTCTTCCTCTATGGCCTTAAACTTCCGATACAAGTTTGTGACATCAGTTAACTCCTTTTTCACCCTTTTGACATAAGTTCATTAACTCCCTGTATTTTGATTGGAACTTTACATGTATAACGGCATATTGCATTACCCAGTCTGTTTGGCATCAAAGTAATCAATGAATTTTGTGTGTAATTTTATATAAAATTTATATTAGTGTATACTTAACTAAAAAAGGTTGGTTATGAATAAGTTAGGTTATGAATATGAATAGGTTATGAATTTGTTGCGTTTTACAATAATTATCGTCAACTGGAGTTAATTGATAAGATAAGTAATTATATTTAGAACAGAGAAGCTATCACCTTAGATATAATTTTTAAATTGACTGATACTGCCATATTCCTTAACAGATGAACTGAAAAGTTTTGTGTACATTTTTAATAATTGAATTATATTGCTTCATATAATTTTCGCGTTCAATGGAGCCTAATCGAATTATATAGCAGATATATCCCCCTAGAGAAAATGATATTTATTTTGTTTTGGTAATTTGTTCCCGAACTGAAACCTAATCCGTTGTTGTTTCTGTGCTTGACGTTTCCTTGGGCGGTTCTTGGAGTTATTCGTGGGGAAAGAGGGGTCCTATCGGGAGGGGGGCATTTATCTGTGTGTGGCGTTAACTGCGGTGATAAATAACCCCAGGCATCATCTTAGTCTTGAGTTTATAACAAGTCGTCGACGAGTCGCTGATATGTGAACATAAACACGACGCACTCGCAATTGAATTAAATGATTATATCGTTTAGCGCCGTTTCAGCTCCGTCTTTCGCCAGATTTCTGCCAGATTTGTAAGATTTATAGATAATATAAATCGGATCTTATTATTAAAGTCTCGTTTTACTCGATCGCTGGAGTGTGTGGCGTATAAAGCTGTAGAAGGATGGCGAGGAGAAAGTAAAATGTATGTTCAGAATCTAATCGAATTAAATTTCTTGATACATAACGCGGCGTATAGAAGGACTTACTGAAAATAGGAATAATAAGAATAATATTTTGTAAACTTATTGGTGACTTGGTTCTTTAACATACAACATGAAAGCAATAACTTCATTATTTCGTAAATCTGTGATTTTGGACAAAAATCCTGAAACAGGTCAATTTTTATTTGCGTCCTGTGAGATACTTGTTTCACATATGCGTCATCTGCGTGACAGTAATAACGTAAGCGGTGTTTTTTTTAATAGAAATGTGTGTCTTATGATGGCTCTTTTGAAAGTTCTTGTCTTGTCTCTATTCAACCACATTAATAAATTTAGGTAATAAAATTTTATTTAGTGTCAAAGGAAAAATTCTAAAATTATAATTAACAAATTACTTCAGTGAAGTAAACGGTCATTCCTACGTGGCTTGAAGTTTCCCAGTAAGAAATCTAATAAATTTTTACATCTATTCAAAAGTAAATGAAATAAAAACCGCTACAGTCAATGAAACATACATTATAAGTTTCTTACTTGATATTTTCAAATGTAAATCTATTACAAGAAAGCTACACTCAAGTCGACTTATTCACGTTTCTGTCAAGTAATTAATGCTGATATACTAGAAATATTTAAAAGTGTTTTTTATCAGCATAAAGCACACTTAATTAAACGGAAATAAAAAAGTATATACTTTTATTTTAATAATAATATACCTTAACCGAGAATCAATTTCTCAAACCACAGTAAGCAAAGTTGAAAAGTAAAGAACCTCTCTAAAGGTAGTAGAAAACAAATAAGTACTCGAAAATAAGAAACAAGATGTTTCACTAGCATTTCAAGAAAATTCCTAGTTCACGGCATGTAGCATAATATCATGGATAATTCAACAGTTCTTAGAAAAGGAAAAATAGCACCCTTACTTTATTTCAATAGCTTTTGGAAGACAATAAGCGAGTCTAATTTTGTGAAATTTTAATGGAAAAAATACAAAACTCTATTACCTAAACTTATTGATATAGTTGAATAGAAAATTACAAGACCTTTTAAAAGAGCTATCACATTTGTATTTAAAAAAACAGATGACGTCATATGACAGACAAAAATTTCGCAGAACGCCCTATTAAAAAATAAAAATTACCACCTAAATTCTTTTATCTGAATTTTATATTTTAGATTTTGATTGCTCTATTTTGTGTAGTACTTGTATTTTTATATTTAATGTTAGTTTACCTTTTTTCTTTTTAAATTTAGTTAAGGTTTTCTGTTTTACCTTATCCTGTAATTAATTGGGAATTTGTCCCGTTGGATATTGTAATTTCTAAATAAATAAATAAATAAATAAATAGATAAATAAAACTCAGAATGTTGTACGATCCGTATACTTTCTATTAAAATTAGTACAGTTTTAGTTGTATCTATAGGTCTAGCAAAAGTATTATTAATTTGTTCCTTGCAAATTTTGACAGTTTGTTATACAATTTATTTGAAAAATATTACAGAAACAAGCAACTTTATTCCCCCTGAGAAAAGGGGAGCAGAAAGTTTAAAATTCATCTGTTTCGCGGTTCGAAAATGATCAGGAATCAGCTGTTTTGTTTTGAATTTGCAGTAGATAGGTATAACGAGAAGTACCAATTAAACAATTAAAAAAATAATGCACAAATTCACAAAAAAGTTAACGTATGATGAATTTACTACTACGAAAGTAATAGGTGCGCTTGAATTTCGCTTCAAATGAATTACATTATTATTTCATCAAAACTGCAAAACTATAAAATTAGTTTTCATATTCCTTCCTCTTATTATAAACATTTTCCTGTTCCCTGTTCAATTTTTTCCATCCCGTTCTTGAATTGAATGTTTTAGAGACAGAAAAAAAGCTCCAAATGCTCTGATATTTATACACTTAATTCTCAGATTGTTAAAAGAAGCTGGTACTTTAGTTGTAAAACATTTTATTAGACATCAATTGATTTCAACCACCGGCACATTTCCTGAGGAACTTAAGTTCTCTCTTAAGTATTTGCTATATTTAAAAGGACAATCCATCAGTAATTTATAATTACCGTTCAATAAGTATTCGTTCAGTTTTTAGCAAAGTCATAGAGCTGATTATAAAAAGGTAGTTATGTGGTTATTTTGAATCATAATTTTTTCAGCGATTCCTAATATGGTTTTAGATTAGAGGGAGTTCACTTTCTCTCTTTTAAGTCGTATTTTAGCAATCGTCAGCAGGCCGTACGTCTGACTTTTAAATGCCAAACATGGAGTTCCACAGGTCTTGGGGTTTCTATTATTCTTTATCTACGTCAATGATTTGTTCCATTTTATATTGCTGCAGCAATACAATTTGAGAATTATACAAAAAAATTTCTGGCATTGTTTGCGAGTAACAGTTATGGATTACGTTTCTATCCGAGATGAAATTACCAACAGGGCAAATGAATGGTTCTTATTCAACATATTAGAACTTAATTCTGATAAAAATCAAAATACGCTTTATATAACACAGCCACACAAAAAAAAGAAAAGTAGTCTGTACTTTTCATGTGACATATGTTACCTGTAGTATTTTTGCCTTCTGATCACGAATCCGGTGTCAGAATTGAGCTAACACATCACAGGAATTTCCTAACGTCAAAAAACAGGTAAAAAGTAGCAAAATTTTATGAAAAGGTGCTAGGAGAAATACAATTTTTTTTCGATATTCAAATGTTTATGTATATAGTTAAGACCCCACCCAACGTGAATCCGCGGTCAGCATTAATGGTTCTTTTTCTAACCTCAAGGAAACGGGTCAATTAAAGTCGGATATCACGGGGGTTTTTGGTGTTGAAAACCTCCTTATATCAAATTTGATGCGAAGCTGTTATTTTTTGAAAATTTGGTCGGCCATCTTGGATCCGCCATTTTGAATTTTGCAAAATTGACCTCGGATCCGTGATCAGCGACCTCGAAAACCCCCGTATACCAAATTTGGCGCGAATTCTTCTTAATTGACCCCTTTTTTTGAGGTTAGAAATAGAACTATTAATTCTGACCGCTAATTCACGTTCGGCGGGGTCTTAACTGTATAAATGAATATTCGAATATAAAAAAAAATTCTAAATTTCCTAGCAATTTTTCATAAATTTTTGCTATTTTTGACCTGTTTTTTGAGGTTAGGAAATTCCTGTGATGTGATAGCTCAATTCTGACACCGGATTCGTGATCAGGAGGTAAAAATACTACTGATAACATATGTCGCATGAAAAGTACAGGATACTTTTCTATTTTTGTGTGGCTGTATAACATATTTAACTGGCGTTAGACACCTTTTTTTTAGTTGAAACACTTATTTTAAATATTTTTTGCGACATCATATCAGAAAAACTATTTGCTGTTTAATTTCATACTTGTAAATTTTCTCACAAAATTTACAAATGACATTAAACTTTAAGGTAAAAAACGAATGGTAATACTTACTGGATATGTAATGTTATGGCTGGATTCCGAAAAATTAAGAGAAAATTTGCTAACAGTTTTTTTTCTAACGCTAATATGAACCAAATATCTTCAATCTGATCCAAATTGACGTATGTTTTTTAAAATAGTTTTGATAATTTTATGACAACAATGTTATACGGATTTCTGTAGTTTTCCGTTATTTTTAATTTTTGTTATTTTTAACGTCAAAAAAAAATGTTCATATAAATAATTTTAATTTTGTGGTGGTTATAAAATGTTTGCCAATACTTTTAGGGTAGATAGCAAGTACATCTAAAAAGAGTAGTAACTTTTTATAAGCATATATTTTTCCATGCGATATCTTAAAAATATTTTATTTCATACTGTACTGTAATGAGTTATTTCCCGGACTCATTTAAGTCCGGGAAATAACTCATTACAGTACTGAGTCCGGAAAATTTTTACTTCCCCGACTGCTTTAAAAAAACACGTTGAGGAGCTGGTATTCCTTCTCATAACGAGCAGAAGACTTTATTTAGTGGTTGCTTCAGCACATTTTAGCTCGATTTCTTCCATTTTTTACGAAAATTATCACAAAATACGCACGGGATGACAAACTGTAAAATTTGTTATTTTTGTTTTTACATCACTAAGCTAAATCAAAAGCTATGCGATAAAACAAGAATCGAAACCACGCTAACACGTACATACAGGCAGGTTATGTAAAATAAAACATTAAAATTTCATTTTGAATACAACACAGTATGAAATAAAACGTTGTACGATATACGGCCGTGAAATGTCATTAAAGTACTCATCTAGAAATTCCTGACTCGGCTCCTTCGTCGCCTCGTCCGTAAACATCTAGACTTGTACTTTAATATACCATTTCCCGGCCTTGTAACGTAAATAAGTATTGAGATAATCTACTTGTAGATTCACCATCCATCCTGTAATAATTATGGGTGAAGAGACAATTATTTTAAGACCACACAAATTTCAGAATTAAAAAAATTATTATCAGGAAAATCAGTTATAATAGTGGAAATGGTTATAATTAAAATTAAATTAACATGTATTTAGCGATACATTAATTTACTTTTAATATTCAATGTTAAAAATTACCTTTTACTATGTAAATCTGCACGTAGCTTTATGAATACATATATAACCCCTCTCATGTATAATTGTGCTTATAAATAAACAGTAAATCAGGCAACACCGGAATTTAATTTCCTTTCTCTTTGCTTTTATTGCCTGTACGTGATTCCAGGCGAATTAATTGAATAGCGTCATCCGGCTAGCAACTTTTCTTGTTTTTTAACACTTTCTGAAACTTTAAAAATAAAAATAATTTCATTTAGAAATGAACGTGAAGAACTTATAAAGTGTAAGTGCAGTAGATATAATTTCATTAATACAAAGTTAACTGACTATTCTAATAACTTATCACAAACAACAGTGTAATTATGAATTATTTTCTATATTTATTTATTTGACTTATCACCAACCTTTTCACCTTCCCGTTATTCTTATTTTTACTTTGGCTTCGTTCCTCCCTCATGAATAACAAAGTGCTGCCTCTGTCATTCTATTATCGATTTACTTTTACACGCTGCACATTATCTCGTAATGGAAACCTACTTCACGTGATCATCATGTCAATGAAAATAATGAAAACGGCACACAACAGTGGATGCGTGTGGGAAGATACCTTGAATTTAAATGGATATTAAAATGGATTTGGGCGGATTTTTGCCGGGATTTAACCCGCCTAAATGTTTTCTATTTATACAGATCTCGGCTGGCATTCATACAAAAAAGTGATCCCCTTTCTTACCTAAAAAATGTATGCTGCGGATAAATTGCCTAATCTTTCATAACAATGGGTTTTCATTTGATCGTTTTGCTATAAGCATTTTTTACGTACAATAATTTTAGGGACTCATAAGTCTGTAATGTTTTCGTTGAACTGGAAATTTATTTATTTCAATAAACAATATGCAACAAATCACTAAAAATCGAGAATCTACTCGTACCAGTTTTCACTTACGTCAGATCAACAACCGTAGCTACATGTGACAAGGAATATTAACTTTTTCTTTATCCAGCAGTTGTAGTTTTGTGGGCCAATCATTAGTGGAATTTTTTAGTTATTAGTTAAATAAAGTAGTTATAATTTAAATAAAGAAAACAGCAGTAACTTTTTATTAGTATAATAATATATTAAAATGAATTTTGCATTGTAAAATTGGATTCCACAACCAAAACTAACACAAGGGGTCCCATTTCATTTGTTTCATATAAATATTCGCTACTGTAACCAAAGAACAAGCAATAGATGAAGTAACGTCAGCAGTAACCGTAAAATAAGCAGCAATATAGGGTCCACATTATTATCGTTTTTTCTTCCTCAATCTTCATTTTCTGTTGAAGAGAATCTTCCATATATCCGTCAGCTACTTTGTCGCTCTACAAAAAATGCTTCAAAGTATGATATCTGCAATATGCTAAAAAAGTAACTGCGAAATGAGTCTTTCCGAATCTGCTAATTAAGGCATCTGGCAATATAGGTATTTTTCAGAAAGTACAGAAAATTTTTCAATATCTACAGATTGACCCGTATATTTTCCTTGTTGGTAATTGAGAAACAATCGGCTGGTTGTTTTCTATGGACGCAAACTTAAGTATTTTCATTGCAACTCTATTGGACTATTGCCAAAACCGCCATAAAAAATCGTGAGTTTTTGTGAATGGAAGATGAATCAGTAGAAGATTATTGATCTGGTGCGTCTACAAAAAAATTGTTGATTTCCTCTCTTGAAAGACACCAACAATTTTTTGGCTGTGTATCCAATTTGCTTTTGTTTTATAAAACCAGTCCACTTGTGATATTTGCTATTATCTTCATTTTCGTAAACGTTCAACATATAGGTACATATTTAAATATTGATTACCGCGCCCACATAGTCGAAGACATATTTTCGTGTCTCAATAACGTATCACAGACTGCAATTTTTAACGTTTCAACAATAATTTGATAACCAACGTTTTGTAAAAAATGTGCCAAGGAAACTTCTTGCGAGTTAGTACTGCATTTTTTGCCTTTGAAGCTTTGAGAAAATATTCTTGTCCTAAATGTCTTTAGAATTTCACGAAAGTAATTCTAAAATTTGGCTTCTAGTCGAATATTTTTTAGCAAAGACTCCATCTCGTTCTGCACTCGTTTCTTATAATAAAGATGAAAATTGATGATTAAGAAAATTTCTTATTCATCAACAACTATTCAAGATGACCGACGTCAATGATCAAGACTTGACTGCTTGACTATCTCTTCAAGTTTGTTTTTCGTTAAAAAACTACACTTGGTGGAACCAACGTCGAATGTCACACGTAAGGGTGAAATTCTATTATACGCGAGAATTTCCTGCACTCGCACAAGCGTTCGTGCGTCAAACAGATCACTTGTTACAATGTTTTGTTTCACTCACTTGTAATATAGGGTGTCCCTGAAGTACATGTACCAGCGAGCCACTCAAGATTCCTAAGGTCAAACCACGACGATTTACGCTAATTTACGTATGTGCAAAAATGCACCATAAGGGCGCTAGAGGGTGCCAAAATTTTTGAAAAAGTATCAATAATCAGTTATAAAACGGAAAAACGTTGAACGATTTTGAATTTGGTACGTGGTAAAAGGGTTTTCCTGATGTATAACGTGCTATTAACTTTATAAAACAGAAAAAAACGCCTTCTAAAAATCTTACAATATTTTTTATCAGTTTATTCTGAGATTGTCGTATCTTATGATGGGATATGCATCACAATTGGCCAACGAATGCCATTATAATTAAAGACCATCACAGGCAATTACTATTAATCATACGCTGACTGACATTTGACATTTCATTAATGTCATAATATTATTCTAGACTATCATACTGACTGTGCATACAAATGGACGTGGAAACGATTACAGCTGCTGGCATTTATTTGATGAATGCATACAACTTTTATTTAAATGTACACCGTCAAAAAATGGCGAAGACTAAAGTTTAAAATAGAACTGTTACAAACTGGAATCTCAAGAAGTGAAGCAATACACTCTTAATCGAGCGACAGTAGCGACAAATCATTTTTAGAATGAACTAAACCAGCATATTTGGAAAGGCAGATATATTTTTAATCTAAGGTTATCGACTTATTTGCCCTTATCCAATCAGTATGCATTGAGAATATCTTATACTACCAGCCTGAATAATAAAGGATAAAAATATATTCAATGCCCACTGAAATGAGTTAAAAATGCTGTTGGTGGTGCTATAACAAAAGGTTTAACTATATTTTGATGGTGACAGATTCATAAACTATTGCAAGTATAATACTATCACCATTCAATCGTCAACGTTAGTAATAGATATACAGAATTTGATATGCAACCTATTGGATATATTTATAAGTGATGTGAATTAGAATGGGTTCATAAAGAAATTAAAACCGAAACCTACATCGGGTTCAGATGGTATTGCCCCTTATGTTTTAAAAGTTTATTATGAGTACTTTAAATGACCTCTTTTGCATATTTATAATTTAGTTCTAAAAAATTATATATTTCCCATAGCCTGGAAAGTGTAGCTGGTAATAGCCCAGTCATTTAGACATGAAACAGCCTGTTTCGGGAAAAAAATACTATTAGAAGTTTATCTGCGGAATATTGTTCGGAAACGTGTTATAAACAAAATATCAAAATATCAACTCGAGGCTAGTTGGGAAACTTTGTTTAAACAATGGTCAATGTTATGGGAAAGTGGTTTTTTGATTCGCATAAAAAAACTAATATTCATAGCGAAAAAAGTTTATACAAAAAAGGTAGGTATTAAATAAGCCTATAAAATGAGATAAGTCCGATTAAATTTCGATAATTTGTTTATGCGCAAGAGCTCAAAAATGGTCAAAAATGGCCGTTTTTTTCAATTGCTGATATTTAATGCAATTTTTATCGCAAACACTTGTAATTCAGGATTTTTTAAGCTTTTTACACCCTTAATAAGTGGTAAATATTTCAGCCCGAAAGCTTCATTGGTTTGGCGTTGGCGGAATTTGTTACCTAAGAAGATGCTATTTTCAATTAATTTTTCCCAAGCTCACAGGCGTTATAGAGTTTCGATCATTAGTTGTTTTTGTACCTAAATAGTTGTATTGACATATGCATTTACTGAGAATTTAGTTTTTCAANCATAAAAAATCGTGAGTTTTTGTGAATGGAAGATGAATCAGTAGAAGATTATTGATCTGGTGCGTCTACAAAAAAATTGTTGATTTCCTCTCTTGAAAGACACCAACAATTTTTTGGCTGTGTATCCAATTTGCTTTTGTTTTATAAAACCAGTCCACTTGTGATATTTGCTATTATCTTCATTTTCGTAAACGTTCAACATATAGGTACATATTTAAATATTGATTACCGCGCCCACATAGTCGAAGACATATTTTCGTGTCTCAATAACGTATCACAGACTGCAATTTTTAACGTTTCAACAATAATTTGATAACCAACGTTTTGTAAAAAATGTGCCAAGGAAACTTCTTGCGAGTTAGTACTGCATTTTTTGCCTTTGAAGCTTTGAGAAAATATTCTTGTCCTAAATGTCTTTAGAATTTCACGAAAGTAATTCTAAAATTTGGCTTCTAGTCGAATATTTTTTAGCAAAGACTCCATCTCGTTCTGCACGCGCTTCTTATAATAAAGATAAAAATTGATGAATAAGAAAATTTCTTATTCATCAACAACTATTCAAGATGACCGACGTCAATGATCAAGACTTGACTGCTTGACTATCTCTTCAAGTTTGTTTTTCGTTAAAAAACTACACTTGGTGGAACCAACGTCGAATGTCACACGTAAGGGTGAAATTCTATTATACGCGAGAATTTCCTGCACTCGCACAAGCGTTCGTGCGTCAAACAGATCACTTGTTACAATGTTTTGTTTCACTCACTTGTAATACAGGGTGTCCCTGAAGTACATGTACCAGCGAGCCACTCAAGATTCCTAAGGTCAAACCACGACGATTTACGCTAATTTACGTATGTGCAAAAATGCACCATAAGGGCGCTAGAGGGTGCCAAAATTTTTGAAAAAGAATCAATAATCAGTTATAAAACGGAAAAGCGTTGAACGATTTTGAATTTGGTACGTGGTAAAAGGGTTTTCCTGATGTATAACGTGCTATTAACTTTATAAAACAGAAAAAAACGCCTTCTAAAAATCTTACAATATTTTTTATCAGTTTATTCTGAGATTGTCGTATCTTATGATGGGATATGCATCACAATTGGCCAACGAATGCCATTATAATTAAAGACCATCATAGGTAATTACTATTAATCATACGCTGACTGACATTTGACATTTCATTAATGTCATAATATTATTCTAGACTATCATACTGACTGTGCATACAAATGGACGTGGAAACGATTACAGCTGCTGGCATTTATTTGATGAATGCATACAACTTTTATTTATATGTACACCGTCAAAAAATGACGAAGACTAAAGTTTAAAATAGAACTGTTACAAACTGGAATCTCAAGAAGTGAAGCAATACACTCTTAATCGAGCGACAGTAGCGACAAATCATTTTTAGAATGAACTAAACCAGCATATTTGGAAAGGCAGATATATTTTTAATCTAAGGTTATCGACTTATTTGCCCTTATCCAATCAGTATGCATTGAGAATATCTTATACTACCAGCCTGAATAATAAAGGATAAAAATATATTCAATGCCCACTGAAATGAGTTAAAAATGCTGTTGGTGGTGCTATAACAAAAGGTTTAACTATATTTTGATGGTGACAGATTCATAAACTATTGCAAGTATAATACTATCACCATTCAATCGTCAACGTTAGTAATAGATATACAGAATTTGATATGCAACCTATTGGATATATTTATAAGTGATGTGAATTAGAATGGGTTCATAAAGAAATTAAAACCGAAACATACATCGGGTTCAGAAGTCCTATCAATAAATCTAGTGGCAAAAAGTTTATTCAGAAATATCATACCTATCCACCGTCAAATCAAACAGTATCGAAGCCGAGAAACGTCTAACCAAAAAAATTATGTCTGTCGCTGTGGATATTCTTTTGATTGACTTTATGACGCTAGATGAAGCAACAGTCGCATATTCGCATATAGTCAGATCCTTGAACTTGTTGACTGCGTGTATTGGGTTATTGCACCACAATGTCTACCCCCATGTTGCTGTGGAGGATTTTGACGAGAATACCTTTCATTTACATGGACGTAATGAAAACGTGCATTATGTCCAGCTTAAAACTTTTAAAGTTCCGACCAAATTTCATGGATTATATCTTCGTAACAAAAAATTGTATAAAAGTGAAAGAGAGTTGTTAAGTTCCAACTTGACAGTTTTTGAAATAGTCGAGATGGAGCCCGAAACGTATGCAATTTTAAACTAAATGCGTAGTAGTAGTTGATTGTAAAAAACTTAGTTACAGTTTCTTTTTTCTGAATGCTCATAGGTCTTACAGGTTAATTTAAGAACGGTATAACACTAGCGGAAAGCTTTGGAGCGGTTAGGAAATAACAACCAGGTGATTCTGGTATGGATATCTGGTCATTCAGGTTCCCAAAGATACGAAGCGGCATGCTCTTTAGCTAGTTTGCATGTTGGTTCGAAATTTGTTGGACCAGAATCAGCTCTTGGTATAGCTCAGTCCTCCTAACTTGCATGAGAGAAAAAACATTTGAGTGCTGACAAAAACTACCATGATTAGCTCATTCATTAGTATGAGGTGTAACAAGAGACTCGTCGAATATTGTTTTTAGAGAATGAATGTGTATCGCAGAGGAACAGACTGTTCTCTATTTTCGGGAAAATAGAACCCTTGCCCGAGGATCTAAAGAAAATTTCACCCATCATTGGCTTTATTAGAAAGCTAAACCGGTTGGGTGAAATGTAAATTTGGAAATCAGTCGCAATAAACCACAAGTAAGCAATGGAGAACTAGTTTTTAGCCTACTCGCCAAGAAGATAACATAACCAATTTTTTTGTGCCAGTTCGACATTTGCTAGAAATAGTTGGCTCAATAACTCACTATAAGCCCACAA
Source organism: Anoplophora glabripennis (assembly GCF_000390285.2). Lineage (NCBI taxonomy): Eukaryota > Metazoa > Arthropoda > Insecta > Coleoptera > Cerambycidae > Anoplophora > Anoplophora glabripennis. The sequence continues at coordinate 53,203 of NW_019416565.1, forward strand.
AATTTTTTCATCGCAAGTTCCCAAATGTCGAAACAGCCTTGTAACTTTAGTGATTCCGTCTGTTCTACTTATTTAAAGTCTTCGACGATTTTAAATAGGAGTTTCTTTGTTAAACGAGATTCCTCGAATATTATGTGTAGAGACCGGGTAAAAATAAGAAATCGAATAAAAAAATCAAATCGTCAAGGTGGACGTGAATACCAAGTATTGAGATTTTAGTTAACCGATTTTGTTGTTAAATCAGAAAAAATGCAACTTACTGACTTTTGTTGTTATCGTTGAAAAGGCGTATTTATTTCGAAACTTTAATTAATCACAATTCATAATATTGGCCGTGGCATTGATCGTTGTAACTAAAGTTTTTAAATGGCCTTCGACATGATCTTCTTGAACTTCATATTACAGTAGCAATTTTATAAAAATAAAAATGAGCCATGCTTTTCTCTATGAAAAAGGTACAAACTTTTCCAAATGACTTTATTTCTTACAATTAGTTAAACTGAAATAAACAGAATTAATAAAATGTGCCTTTTTCCATATAAGTCCATTTCTTTGTCAATAAATATTATGGAATATTAAAAAAAGATCAAAACATATTCATTAAACCAGTATTACGATGCTAATTTCTTCATTATATCACATTGTCCTAATCACTAACTTTCTACTAGTCATATAATTAAAATCTCCAAAAAACATACGAACTTTATTCTAATAGAAAGTAAAAAGAAACTTTGAGGCAACAGTTCCTCGATGTTATTGTTGTGGCCAAGTTTATAAATCTCATAACAAAGCTAGCGCTCTGCATGAATGTGAATATGTTGTTTCGAGTTTATACAATGGAAGGTAAATATGAAAAACTGAAGTCACCAGGTGCAGAACTATACACATTGTGACAAAGATAAATTAATTCTGGCAATTACTGTTTGCCAAGTTACCGCAGGTAACGTTAAAAGCTTACAGGACTGAGAACAAGGTATTCTTTGTAGAGTGTGTTAAATCCATGGGGGATTTGTCCAGTTTTGTTGAAATTAATGAAACCAGTATTCTGAAATTAAGCAAATAATAATTCTAATATAAAATAGAACAGGTTTTACTGTAGATATTTACTTCGTTCCAATTAGTTACAAAATTTTTATATACATTTTTTGATGAAACTAATTATAGACGGGGTACTAGACACTATAGGTATAATTAGGTATCACAAACTATTTTAAACATTTGTAGGCATATAATTGTTTCATGGAAATATAAAACTTCAAGGATTGTACACACTTACGGAATTAAAATATCACTTGTCGTTCTAAAGCTGAAGATAATTAGATCCAACATGGAAACTTATTGTTAATTTCGAGAGAGCACCTAACGCAGAGCCACTCTCTGAATGCCACGGGAATAATTGAATGTCTCCTTAAATAGCACTTAAATATTTGCTTTTATTCCCTTATCCAAGCTGCTTCCCTTTCCCGAACTTTACTATCTTATCTGCGTCTTTTCAGCGTCACTTAATGTGGATTTTGGCAGTCGCATCCACTCCATTTATTTCCGGAACTTCTGTTTACAAATTGAAAAGTACGAGGGTCATCCAAAATCTAGCACCCTTTTTGCTTATGAAGGAAAATTATTTATCCAGTGAAATGTATAGGGTATTTCGTAATGAACTGTATGTATTGACCATTTAAAAACGTCCTGAGTAAATGTTTGTGGACATACAGCGTAATTTTCTAAATTTTCACATAAAACTTATGTGGATAACACCACACCATATACCCACTGAAGACCAATAGACTCCTGAGTTAGAATTCCAAAATTGCACTGGACCGTACTGGGAAAATTCCTATTCGTTTCTGACCCCTGCGTAAAGTTCACTCTGAAAATTGTTTCTACTATTTCCTATAACATACTAAAAATACTCGAACTAGTGTCACAAAAATGCATATGGAGTGCAAACTACGGTCTGGGAAGGTTTCCCACTGTATTTTAAGCAGAAATTTTAGTTATATTAGCGTATTTAGCAGAGAAAGTACGGTTATAAACATAAACTCATACATACTTGTTTCTCTGACAGTCAAACTGCAATTAAGGCTTTACACACACACAAGGTAAGTTCAAAACTTGTGTAGCCCAGTCATTATAGACATGAAAGAGTCTGTTTCGGGAAAAAAATACTATTAGAAGTTTATCTGCGGAATATTGTTCGGAAACCTGTTATAAATAAAATATCAAAAAATCAACTCGAGGCTAGTTGGGAAACTTTGTTTTAACAGTGGTCAAAGTTAAGGAAAAGTGGTTTTTTGACTCACGTAAAAAAGCTATTATTCATAGCGAAAAAAAGTTTATACAAAAAAGGTAGGTATTAAATAAGCCTATAAAATGAAAAAAGTCCGATTAAATTCCGATAATTTGTTTATGCACAAGAGCTCAAAAATGGTCGAAAATTGCCGTTTTTTTCAATTGCTAATAATTAATGCAATTTTCATCGCAGACACTTGTAATTCAGGATTTTTGAGGCTTTTTACACCCTTAATAAGTGGTAAAAATTTCAGCCCGAAAGCTTCATTGGTTTGGCGTTGGCGGAATTTGTTATCTAAGAAGATGCTATTTTCAATTCATTTTTCCCAAGCTCACAGGCGTTGTAGGGTTTCGATCATTAGTTGTTTTTGTACCTAAATAGTTGTATTGACATATGCATTTACTGAGAATTTAGTTTTTCAAATTTAATTTGTTTAAAATTGACTGAAAAAATGTTAATATTTATTAAATTGTTAAGATAGGTAATTATTATAAAATAAAATAGTAACCTCTTTACTTTAGTTTTCTTCGAATTTAAAAAAAAATCGTTGTTGTAAGTTGATTAGAAGCTGAGATAATTTTTTTTTTTTATTTAATCGCAGTGACCTTAATTATTAATATTAAGAGCCGAAATTTGGAGAGAGTATACATTAAGAGCTATATTTTCATGTCCTACATTAACATTAAGGTGAATTCAACTATTTAATTGCGAAAAAGAAGATAGCGGCGATGCGTTCTATTACTTGGTCTAGCGAACGAGTGGGGAGAGCGAGGCGGAGCATGCGCGCTTAACAATTTAATAAATATTAACATTTTTTCAGTCATTTTTAAACAAATTAAATTTGAAAAATTAAATTATCAGTAAATGCATATGTCAATACAACTATTTAGGTACAAAAACAACTAATGATCGAAACCCTACAACGCCTGTGAGCTTGGGAAAAATGAATTGAAAATAGCATCTTCTTAGATAACAAATTCCGCCAACGCCAAGCTAATGAAGTTTTTGGGCTGAAATTTTTACCACTTATTAAGGGTGCAAAAAGCTTCAAAAATCCTGAATTACAAGTGTCTGCGATGAAAATTGCATTAATTATTAGCAATTGAAAAAAGCGGACAATTTCGACCATTTTTGAGCTCTTGCGCATAAACAAATTATCGGAATTTAATCGGACTTGTCTTATTTTATATATTTATTTAATACCTACCTTTTTTGTATAAACCTTTTTTTCTCTATGAATAACAGTTTTTTACGCCAGTCGAAAAACTACTTTTCCATAATTTTGACCATTGTTTTAACAAAGTTTCCCAACTAGTATCGAGTTGATTTTTTGATATTTTGTTTATAACACGTTTCTGGGCAATATTCCGTAGAGAAACTTCTAATAGTATTTTTTTCCCGAAAAAACGCTATAATGATTGGCCTAGTGTGGGAATGTTTACAAATGCTGACTGAACTGGTTACCACTAATTTAGATTATGTTGGGTGGCAGGACACAAAGGCATTGACGGAAATTAGAAAACAGATGAACAGAAAGGGATCCGAAGCAGAGTTCATTGGTCCAGATTCCTTCTGTGGCACATCACTGGTCAGGGGGGTTCTGGGCAAATGGACTGAGTTAGAACATATGAAATTATGAGTTTCCAGACCAGGGCAAAGCCATGCGAAGGAAGTGGAGTGTCCTGGAGATCAAATGACTTGCTAAGCTTGAATGCTTGAATAAAATTCGGCTAAGGAAAGTGACGGGACTTATAACAGGACAGTGTCACTGTAGGAAACATCTATAGGTACAAGTTAAGGCTCATAGACAGTCCAGTCTACAAAGGATGTGACTCGGCGGATGAAACTTCTCTGCATTTATGCCTGCGAATGCCTAGGATTTGCACGTAGTAGAATGACACTCCTGGGAAAACCCTTTCTCGAACCGAAGGAGCTGAGAGAGGTGTCAGCAAGGAAGCGTTGGACTTTGTAAAAAGGACAAAACTACTTGCTGAATAGGTTCGAACAGTGCGACGCACAATAGGCCTGATAAGGCCGCGGTGCTATGGGACTTGAATCGAACGTAACCAGAGGTTAAAAAAAAAACAAGTGACAAAAATCATGCATTTGATTTTTTGTCACACTTTCCTTAACTTTTGAATTAAATTCATAAATCAGTTCCAATATTATTTTAGCAATGAATACTATTAGAGCTAATATTTCACTTTTTAATTTTGTTAGTAATGTAGGTACTCATTGCAGGATTATAATTTCCAGGTTCAAATGGGATTTCTTTCCATCGTAAAAGTTCATTATAAATATTTTCTACTATTTCAAATGAGCACGCAATAAAACTATTTATGAAGTTCGCACCCTATAGAACTAGATTTTTTAACTTATTAAAGTTTCATTTTCTGCAGATAAGCACAGTTTGATGTAATAATGTGAAACGTTCTAATCGTTCTACATATATTTCTGTGCGTTTGTAGGATCAATTTAAATTTATTTACAATGTTATATTTAACCTATTTAACGGGTGATATATTCTGAAATCGCTCTGTTGCCTTTAGTTGGGGGGTCGGATATTAAAGATAACTTACGTGTGGCAATAAAAGTGATAAAGCATTTTCGTGATCTACGGAACGGCTGACGTCGTCGTTAGTCAGTATCAGTACGGCAATTTGCTTCTTGCGTTTTATTTGCGCCATTTTCAGGAATTATGCCAGCTTTCGCAAAATGTGTACACAAAGTGGCAGCCTAGAAGTGTTGACGTCTCAATTCATGCCCTCACAAAAGATGTTTTCAACGAACTAATAACTTTACATATGTGTTACGTTACATAAAAGCGCATGTTTTACGAGCATTTACCTCAATAATTCAGAAAGTCACAAAATTTTAGTAATATAAATGACACCTATGGTAAGAAAAATGTAACGTAGACAGAAAAGATATTTGTTTGCTTAAAATACTAGAATTTATATAGCAAACTGTAAACTATTTAAGTAGCAAATTTGAGAAAAATAATTTTTTGTTATGATACAGTGTCTCAGACGGAATTTGTTTGACAACGATGTCGGATATCTTGTCTCTTATCTTATATGAATTTTGAGATATTCTAGAAAAACTGATCAATAACACCTATAAGAAAAGTGCTCTTTAAACAGAAAATACCTATTTCCTTTTTACAACATTTGCATTTATGAATTTCGAATTTTGGAAAAATACGGGGTAATTCAGTCATAATCAGTATTCAGCATAAAAATCAGTAGAATACGAATACGCGATTAAAAAAATTTTAAAATGCATATTTAGACTGAAAAAAGTCAAATAATTATTTATACCCCTTTTCGGCCCGCTACTGAGTAGTGAACGACAGATCTCTTTACCTAGACACATGAATGAATAAAATATTTTTTACATTTTAAATATTAACAAGTATTATTTATCTGTTAATAAAAACAAATATATAAATAATTGTTTTCGAATGTCAGGTTATTACAACTTAGCATTTTTAATATGGTTAACGTTTTCACTTTGTTTTATAAATGAATACGAGTTTTTAGTATTATATTCAATTAATTAATTATTCAGTTTGTAGTACGTATACATAGTGACATTGCTATTTAAAATGCTAATACCGCTAAAACCACACTCATTCTTCCATAGCACTTTGTTAATAAAGTTGGAATCCGCAGCACGTTGAGTTTAGAATCAGTTGCAAAATTCAAGATGGCTGGGGAAATCAGCTGTTTCTCTTCAACGTTCAAACTGTCTATAATGCACCGGGGCGTTTCTGGTCGGAAAATGTGCTACAAAGTAGGATAGGAGTTAAAGGATAATTTGCTTATATTTTAAATGGTCGAATAAATTTTGCTTTAGATTTTCTGTCTTATTAGTAGGCCTTCTAAATACGAGATACGTGATATTATATATGGGGTGTTTACAAGCTTAGAGAAATTTGTTAGTGATGGGTAAATTCTCAATAATCAAAACACTACTATGCGTAAAATTAATAGTAAATTGTTAAAACTTATTGAGAACCTATGGAATCATCCTTGACTTACATACTACATAAAAAGAGGTGAATAATTATTGTGGACGTAAATGTGGTCCGCTTTTTTGTCTCATCTTTTGTACTAAACAGAAAAAATGTTAGATTTAAGTAATCATCAATACTAGGTACTTTAGTTTTTATTTCATAAACATGTATCTTTTACGGAGAAAATTGTTAGTTAACAAAGATTTACATAAATTTATTTATTTTTATAGAATGCTAGTTTTAATCGTATTTTTTTGTGAAAGGTTTGGCTCGTACATATGTATTAATATGTAACGAGCGTTCAAATAAAAACGTGGTCAAGTTGGTTCTGAAAATTGAAATGAACTTAAACGTCATCTGTCAAAGCGCTATATCGCCGCTATCAATTTGAATATTTTCGTTTTAAAAAGCGTTTAAAATGGTGATCAAGAACAAAAAGTGTTTATCATAGAGTCCTACTTTAGAAATGGACGCAAGATTGATGGAATATGGAAGTATTCTATCGAGGAATGTTTCATAGAATTTCAAAATCAATTTCCCGGCGTTGTTGAGTACAAAATTTTTCAAAGTGCAGTTCAGCGTTGTGTTAATGTTTTTCGTGAAACGGGCAGTGTAACAAGAAAAGAAGGAAGCGGCCGACCTAAAAAGCGGACTGAAGAATTAAAAGAAAATGTCCAACAAATAATGGAAAATGCGCCAAGAACTTCTGTACGTGTTTTATCACAAATGGTGGGAGTATCAGTCGGTACCTGCCACACAGTGTTAAAAAAAGATTTGCGTTTGTTCTCCTATCGTTTAACTTGTCAGCAAGAACTTCATGAAGTTGATGTTCCGCGACGGGCTGTATTTTGTGAATGGTTTTTAAACAACTACGGTGAACTTCATAATATCACCTTTTTTTCTGATGAAGCCTGATTTCATTTAAGTGGTTACGTAAACTCACAGAATATGAGAATGTGGTCTTCTGAAAAACCAGATAACTCGTTTGTCGAGGGCCCTCTACACGCTCAAAAAATTGGAGGTTGGTGTGCTCTCAATCGAAGGAGGATTTATGGACCTATTTTTTTTAATGGTACTCTTACTGCGCAAAGGTATAGAGAAGAAATTATCGCTCCTTTTGTTAACCAGCTGGAAGAAAACGAAATTACAAACTTTTACTTTCAACAAGATGGCGCAAGGGCACATACGGCAGGCGAGACGATGAATATGTTGAGGGAAGTTTTCCAAAATCGACTAATAAGTCTCAATGCTGAACATGAATTTCCACCGAGGTCATGTGATATTACGCCGTGTGATTTCTTTTTTGTGGCCTTACCTTAAAAACACTATTTTTGAACTGCCTATTCCTGATTTAAACCATCTGCAGGCTCGACTTATAGAATTAACAATACCCCGAGCATCTTAGAAAATGTCTTTAATTCTTTGAGGAACAGGTGTGAAAAGTGCTTGGAACAAGGAGGGGGACACTTTCAGCAGCTGCTTTAATTTATTGTTATAACAAGGAGGTGGACACTTTCCGCAGCTCCTTTAATTGTTTGTTATTGTTATCACGATTATTCTTTAAAATAAAGTTATATTTGTTATTAGCGTTATTGAAACTGACAGCTGCTATACAGCTCGTTGAGAAATGAGGTTAAGTTCGTCGCTATAAGCTACTCCCTACGTCTAATGTGTCAGAGCCAACTTCGACCACGTTTTTATTTGAACGTTCGTTATGTGCATATGGAAACATTGTTGAAAAATGCGAGAAAATTTGTAAATAAGCATGCATCAACATTTGTAAACCGAGGTAGAGTTATCGGAGGAGGAAAAAGTTTTCGTTGCAGCAATCTGGTAAAAAATTATTTTATTTGCAAAAAATATTTCTACTAACCGAGTTTTCGCACCACGATTTATTTACTCTTCAAATATCCTATGTAAACATCCTGTATCTCATGAATTTTTTAGTTTTTTTTAGTTAATTAGGCAATAATATATATTTTGAGATGAGAAAATTAGAAAAGTTTTAAAATATTGTATAGGCATTAATGAAATCAAAAAAAATATCTAAAACGGTTGTATTTTTTGTAAAAGCAGTAATAACCTAAGTTTTATTTAATTAGGTATTTTGTCACGCTAGCTGTAAAAAGAAGCAAAATTAAATTAGGTATTTAAATGTATTTAAGGAAATTTAAATAAGTTAGATAAAAATAAGTTTAAATAAGCAATGTCTTACATCAAAATCGATCATGGGGCTGATTTTATTAATTTAATTTTCCTACTCTATTATAAAGGTATTTACTAACTCAAGTAAAAAAATGCGATAATTAATAATAAAATATATATTTTAAATTTTTCTTTCCAGAAATAGGTATTTCACATTTATAAAATAGATAATTTTACTAAAAACATTAAACATACTATAATTTTTAAATATTCATTTTAATAAGATGATTGAAAGCCAAATGTAAATTATTTTCGTTCCACTGCAATAGATGAATCAAATATAAAGAGACTTTCACTCTGGAGCTGAGCGGAGATCCGTTAGGATGGGGCAGTGTTGAGAGGACGTTGATGGGGATGTACGAAGGTGGTTCGAGCTCTTCACCGTCAGTTGGGCACTGTCTAACAAGATAAGCAGAAAGAATCTCCATACGTTCGTGGTGCAACGCATCGTAATTCCTAATGTAGGGGGGTTCCGCTAGCGAAATTTCTGTAACGATTAGTTAATCTGTTTGGAGAATCTACCCTTTCACAGCCTCGTCTACTTTTTAGCAAACAAACTTTCTCTGGGAGGGCGAGAGAGAGACAGTTGAAAATTTGAATATTCTTACAGTTTGTGATCTTGTAGAATCTCCAAAATCCGTGTTCAATTTGGTATAGATATGTTAAAGTAGATATTGTCAAAAATATCATTCAAGATGAGCTTGGGTACAGCAAAGTGTAGAGAGGAACAAAAAATGTGCACATAGTGAAATCTTCAAGGGCATATGGACCGTTATACAATGGAGGCCTTTTTGAACCGGTTAGTCGCTTGTTATGAAGTCTTCGTTTCGTTATGAATTTGATGATGCATTGCTCTCAGGTGGATGAACATCCTTCTGACTATCTTATTGAACACTGTCCAACTGACTCGGCCAATGGCTTGAGCTAGATATCACCTCTCTACATCTCCACCAACATCCTGTCAAGAGCCTAACTCAATTACGCTCGACTCCAAAATAAAAGCGTCATTTATTTATTTTATTTTACTTACTTCCAAACAGACGTGAGCCTCCTTACATGGAATTAGTAATTATGCTTACAATATTGTCTGTGTTCAGTTTTCTGTGCAAGCGGTAGTAAATCTAAACTAATTATTTAATACATACAAAATTGAGAACAAATTAATAAGTTTTAAGGGCAGCAAAATAATTACAGACAGCATTATCAATAGTTACTATATTTATTCAAAACGGTAAATTAGTAATATGTCTGCATGATTGTTTCCATAGAAATTTATGTATAATTCCAACAGTTACATTTTCCTCACCTGGTGCGGAATTATCTCATCTACTGGTCGAAGAAAAAATGTTTTGATATAAATTGATTTTATAGAGGCGAAGCAATTTGTTTAGCAAAATTTTTGCATGGTAACAAAAATAAAACTATTGAAAATTGATGGTATCGGTTATGATTTCATTACCTCAATTGTCTGTAATTTTATCAATACATACTTAGTTTTACACGTTTTCAAAATACTTACTCTTGCCTATTAAAACTAATTTATTATCATTTTTATATATTAACTTCGTTGAACTCTAACAATAAGATAATATAAATTGGTATAAAATATTATGACAGTATATTTGCTGTTCTGTGGGTCTAATTCCGAAAATAACTATTATTTGCTTTGCAAATTTGGCTTTTACTTCTTTCGACATAGTACTTACTCCAGAATTTGTGGAATATCCATCATTGCCAATGTCAAGTTGACAAGTTTCCTGAATTCAGTTTATCAATTCGGTTTTTTCCATTGTATACCAATTATTCTTTTTAACATATAAAACATTTAGATTATTTTACGAGTCACGCACACCCATAAAAATTTGACGTATAATACTCGATAAATATCACCAGTAGTGGTGAGGTACACAATCATCATAGGATCGTCAAGATACAAAAAAAAATTGCAGTAGAGGTAGTGCTTGCATTCACACATAGCACAGTCACGCTATAACCTTCTACTGGCGGCAGTCACAATGGGTAATTTGCATTTATAATTTTAGAGTATCTGCACCATATAATACGCAACATTTGCATGCGTACGGCATCATAATCATTGCTGTAAGTTTTATTATTCATTAAAGTATTAAGATCTGCAAAGTTAACTCGTTAAATGAAATATGCACCCCATATATAATTTTCACTTTTATTTGTGTTAAAAATTACATTTAGAGGGGCTATCTCTTGGGTGTTAATGTTATTCACATGAGTATAAAATTTACTGTTACATACGTATTTATACCACATTAGATATATTTTTTTTACCACAATTCTTTTTTCACGGTCTGACCCAGTACAATAAAATTCGTGTGTATTCAAAATTCTATTAAGTTTTCTACAGGTTTAAATATGAGCAACAATTTTAATAGAAGCCGTCTTACTTTTAGCACTATTGTTAAAAGTAACAACTGTTTTCGTATTTTATTTAGTAATGCAAAGAAAAGTTGAAAACAACGACTTTTAACAATCTGAAAAAATTACGCCTTTTATTTATCAAATTACGTTTTATAATTTCACAACTTTCATAATGATTCGTGCAACCTTCATTAAAAGTTAAAAGTTTATAAATGAATACAAAGCGCAAATAAACTTTGGCGTGGTAATTGTGATTAATTATAGTTTTCAAGACTGGGAAACAAAGCGATATGTCAAGATAATTTGTCTTGGCACAATAGCCTCAGTATGGGAGATGCCAGATGAGATACGCTTAGCTTTTGTCTGATTGAGGATTACCGTGATAGCTAGAGTAATATATACTATAGTCCATTGAAATGAAGGCTGAACCTCCATTTTTTCCTCTGTCGATCAAACCTGGGCGCAAATATGTATTCGACCCTCAGGAATCCGAATCCGCAAAAATTTTTGACCTAGGTGGTCAGGAAAGGGGTCAAAAGGTCAAAAAACCGTAAAAAATAAGTTTTTTCGCAAATATCTCGTAAACTACGGCAAGTAGCAAAAAAATAATTGCACCATCGTGTTCCCAGGGAAATTTTACATCGATTTTATGCTATTGCTTATTAAAATTAAATAAATTTATGTCATCTTTTGGACAATTACTAAGCACGAGAGGGGAAGTGTATATCTCCGGCGGTGGGGAGTAGTACAGCGCGCACCCTACATGTATCGGCTGACTCGCAGTCGACAGCTCTAGCAGGTGTGCCTGTTTGGAATATAATGCGATTTCAAATATAATTAGCCTGC